>NW_004444265.1:535151-565554 GCF_000243295.1 Trichechus manatus latirostris
AACAAAGGAAAGGGGCATTGCTAAGAGCCTGTGCGCAAATGAAGTTCCAGCAAATACTAAATGGGCTTTCTCCCATTTTGAGATCCAGCAAATGCATAGGGTTCAGTGTTCTCATCCACTCCTGGGTGTACCATCTAAACACTACTTATTCTTCATGCTTTGTTCTACCTGCTTCCCACTTACCCCATTGCTGTCAAGTCAAATCCTACTGATATCACCGTATAGGACAGAGTAGAACTGCCCCACAGGGTTTCCAAGGCTATAAATCTTTACAGTAGACTGCCACATCCTTCTCCCGTAGAGCAGCTGGTGGGTTCAAACTACCAACCTTTCAGGTAGCAGTCAAGTGCTTAACCACTGCACCACCAAGGCGTATATGAAATCCAATTCAAAGTGACCTCTACCCTTTGCACCTCCTCTAGCACTAATCATGAGTACCAGATTTTATTATTTAGCCCCTCTAAAATTGTATCCTGTATTATATTGCATCTCCTGGAGGACAGGAATCATAAAACAGTATCAGTCCCAGAGCAAACTGAGGAGAGGATTAGGCAAATTTTCTTTCAGGCACCTGTCTGGCTATTCAACGATCTTCCTATGCCTGTTGCCTGTATATCACTCTTACCTTCTTACAGGTAATACCAGGTCTATCATTGATATTTTGACCTATTAAATCTACAATAGGAAGGGATCTGAGACTGATTTTTGCAACCTCAGTGAAAAATTAAATCCCTGTATTATCTTTCCTGAAGATGTAAGCCAAACCCTGGTAGCACAGCGGTTAAACCACTTGATTGCTAGCAGAAATGTTGACAGTTCAAATCCACCAGCTGCTCTATGGGAGAAAGCTGTGGCAGTCTGCTTCTGTAAAGATCACAGGCTTGGAAATCCCATGTGGCAGTTCTACTCTGTCCTATAGGGTCACTATGAGTCAGAATCTACTTGAAGACAACAGATTTGGTTCCTTGGTTTAAAGATACAAACAAGGTAAATAAATTTCAAGTATCAGCACCTAGGTTGATTATACTTTCTTGGTTAAATAAACCTTTCTTAAACTTTTAAAATTATGATTTAGAAGTGGTCAACTGTCTTGGCTTAAGTTAACTTTACGCTTGAATACTGTCTCTGCACTAGGGGTTCTAGGTGCATAGTTGCTGCTCAAGGAAATCTACTGAATTGCATTAAATTTCTGGATGCTAAATTATGCTACCTGATTGGTGATTAAGCACCATTATATCTTTTCCATAATTGCCAACATTAGGTAAATTAAAGGGACTTGGTGAGTAGTTGGAACCCATCCAGATGTGTCTCAGAAGAGAGGCCTGGTGATTTACTTGCAAAAGATCACAGCCATTGAAAACCCCATGGAGTTATTGAAAACCCTATGCACCCCTACACTGACATACACAGGGTCACTATAAATTGGAATCACCTTGATAGTAACTGGTGGTACGTTCAGGAAATGACTAGACCCTTTTTGGGTACCTGTAAGATCCAAACTACATTTTGGTTGGGTTCTGATATGAGAAGAAACAAATAGCTGTGCCTGGTTTTAATTTATTTACAGATTAGATCATGGCAAGAAATATGAAACAAAATGGATGACAGTCTGCCTCACCCTTACAACTCTATTCTAAAAAGTTTTTAAATAGAATATCTAGCTATCTAATTTTTGTTTGCATTTAACACAGTTCCGACTTGTGGCTGGAGTGATTTCTAAACCTCTCCTGATTCTAATATGAAATATAGGTCATGCACTACCCTTTTCTTTTTTCTCAATAAAACCTTAGCCATTTGAGTTTGAAGTGAATTGTTTGTCAAGTTTTTATTTTTGTGGGAAGCTGTGTCTTTGGAAAGGAATGATTTCTGCACTAACGAGGTCAGATTTCAAGAGCATAAAGTCTGAAATAGAAGTTACATTAAAAACAATCTTTCCTATGAATTTGTGCTCCTTCCATTACATTTTGTCAACCAACCCGGGAAAAAAAAAGAAAAAAGGCCGAAAAAATCCAAAAAATTTGCCTTAAAAAAAAAAAAAAATCTCTTCCTCAGCTTGTTAGGGATAGCCATTGGTCTGCCATGCACTGAATGCCTCTCCTAATTGTATTTTATCAGCCCCTCTGCGCGCTATGAATTCCATACACTCTTCGCAGAGCTACGCTTTGTCTCTTTGTTCTGTAGGGAGGGATATCTTGAAGTATTTTGTAAGAGCAAAGTTACTCTAAAGTTTTTAGTTTAACAAAACCTAGAAACCCAGGCAAGACTGGTTCAGATTTCATCAAGTCACAAATAAGCTTCTCAATCCCAGGGTATCCGTCGCAATTAAGCAAGTCCTTGGAGCATTTGTTGGGGTGGAATGGGAAAACGGTTTTTTGTCATTAGAGGCAGTATTGCCTGGTGGTCTGAGCGGAGAACTGGGAGTCAGGAACTCTAACAGAGGCTCTGTGAGGCACCTGCCATGCAGCTTCAGGCGAGTAGCTGGGTCTCAGGAGGACAAGCTCACCTACTTTGTATCTCCCATCTGAAGAGCTCCTTACCCAGGGCCAGGAGACGCACAGCAGGAAGCCTGCTTCCTTGTCTGTGAAATGAGAATATTAATACTTGCCTAAATAACAGATTAACCAATTAGTGATTGTTAAGTGCTCTGCTGATAGAAAGCAGCAGGAGAAAAGAGAAAATGAAAACACGAGACGCAAATGATGGGTTTTACTCAGGTTCTGGATTTTTCTTCTGATCATGGAATTGTGTGACCACACGGTGCAGAGAGCCGATGTAGAGAGTCAGGACCTCAGATTTATTACCTTCCATGGGGAGAGAGCCTATCAACCTGCCTGCAACCTGCAAGTCTGCATAAAACTTTCAGTAAATGGAAGGAAGAAAACATTTTGCCCTTGAAGCAATGAATGTGTTGCAAGGCGAAATGTAATGAAAATAATTGAGTGTCTCAGCTTTAACTCTTCTATTTTAATTTCTTTCAGAGAAGATTATTTAGTGTATTTGGAAATTCCCACAGCCATCTGCTACAATGACCAATTTGTGGTGTATGCATGTGAGAGAGATAGAGAGAGAGAGAAATTTGTATAATAATGTGGGAGAAGAAATTAATAGGAAAATACAAAAAAAAAATTAGGGCCTGTAGAAAACACTTAATAAACTTATATAAATTGTTAATAAGATGTTACATTTTTCCAGGGGGGAATGACTCTAATATCTCCTTTCATTGAAGGTCACTGCATATGAGAAGGAGCAAAGTTGACCTCGTGTTTCCCATCATGTACTGTTTTAAGGCAGGTCTAAAGAAAATGTTAAAATGAATTTATTTATGCAAATGAAAGAATATGGTATTTTCATTCCTCAGATTTAGGGCAAATTGTATTTTGTGCACAACACTGCATAAGATGTGGTATGCCCATTGGCCACATTTATTTATGTGCCAATATAGAAAATACACATTAAAAGGAAGCCATAATAGCAATGGTGATGATTTTGTGTAAAATATTGCTAAAAAAAAGTTAGATATACTATCTTTTATTTCTGACTTTCAAATTTAAACATAAAAGTTGCCACTTTCATTTTTTTTCTTAGTAAAGTCCTTTCGTCTTTTGCTAAGAATAATTGTTCATTTTCGCAAAACTGTAGAGGATCATCATTTCATTATATCTAAAACTTAGACCCTATCTTAACCAACATTATAAAAAAAATTAAAAAAAAAAACCAAAATGTAAAGGAAGAAAGGAATTTAAGTAATTATCAAGCTAATATTAGAATGTTATGTCACTTATAAGATATATTCCTGCCACACTAGCATGATATGACTTAGATAGACATGTAATAAACATTTAAATGTATGTAGGAATTTAGCCCCCTTTAAAAATTGCTTGACAAAATCATTATTCAGATACATGTGTGTGTGTGTGTGTGTGCATGACAAAACAAAGTGATTTGATTTGTCCATAATAATCAGGTTATTGCAACCTGGTATGAAGTGGTTTGCTTTTCACAAAATGAGGTAGGAAGATTCTCATCTTAGGCTTCATTGATCATTTTTACATGTATTATTGGCAACCTGTAAGAGGAAAAATTGCAGTTTTTTTAAGCCAAGCATACTATAAATTTTAAACAATTATAACATAGATAAATTTTCAAGAAACGCAGCTATTTACTTTTAAAATGCTGACTATTTCCATCATATATTGAGAGGTCAAAAATATTAACTTTTAGTGGCAAAATTAATTTTAATATACCTATGTTCAATTTCTTAAGAAAATCATGAAGAACTGTATTGATTATATTTATTATATAGAGATGTAATTTTTAGAAACATTTTAGAGATTTTATAAGGCTTTTCTAAAATAACTAATATTGTCCAAACATAAAATACTACATTTCTCTATACTTTATTTGTATTCATATTTTCAGATAATCATTAATTAGTAATTCCTGCTTTTTAGAGACCTCCTATGTTTTATTTATGTATATTAAAAAAACACTCTGACATATTAAGTTATTTTCAGCATTTTAGATTTCCTTTGAAGCCCTAAAGAATTGGACTTATGAAAGCTATAGAAAATAATTGTTATATTATTGTATTCATATATTTATCAGAAATAATATACATATATGTGACATATTGAAGAAAGGAAACTTTCTTGGGCTTCTAAGTCATAGGAAATATTTGAAAGGGTATCTTAATTATAAAGAAGTAGTTTAAAAAATAATCCTTGATATATTAACTAAAATACACGTTTAAATGTCTAATATAAAAATTATAGAGGTCAGCTTACTGGAGAAATCTTTATAGCACAATTGGTAAAGATTAAAACATTTGCCTCGAAAAATATGTTTACTTTTACTTCTGTGTGTTTTTGTCTCTTACTCAATTGGATTTTGGAAATGGTTTCTTAAGGAGTGACCTCAATGTGAAAAAATATGTTCATGCTTCTCTGCATTTATTAATTTTAAGTTACTATAATATTTGAAATTTTTTTTAGTTCTTGCATTATAAATACACTTGAAATCCATGCATCCAAAAGTCGATGCTTAACATTCAAAATATGCCAGGATCTTCCCAATCAGTGATTTTTATCTTGACTACATTTGACAAGACTGACTAGAACTGATTTCTTAAAAGATGGAAGATAATGCCATTGTGAAAAAAATTAAGCTAAATAACCTTAAACATAATTATATCTTCTTCTCATATATAGAAATACTATGAACAAAATTTGATGTATTTTGTAATTGTGTCAATATTAATCTAAGAACTATATACGAATATATTGCTTTTTTTCTCTCCAAGAATCCATAGGTAGTATTAGTTTCTCTTCTTTAAGCTTATGGAATAAATTCTTCCATAATTACCTGAGAAATTACTTAATAATAAGATAAAACAAAGTAAAAACCAGCTGCGTAGTATCAATTATTTTTACATATTGTACTTCATAAATTATTTTTAATCTCACATTTTCTAAGATAGTGACGCAAAATCATATAAGTAGGAGCCTTGGTGGCTAAGTACTCGGCTCCTAACTGAAAGGTGGGCAGTTCGAACTCACCAGTCTCTCCTTGGGAAAACAATGTGGCAGTCTGCTTCCGTAAAGATTTACAGCCTTGGAAATCCTATAGGGTCGCAGTGAGCGAGAATCGACTCGCCAGCAACGGGTTTTAAAACCGTCCAAGTTTATTTTACGTGCAAAATCATAGAGTATGCTGAGTGACACTTAAAAGGAACGAAACAGTAACAGTAGCTTATTTCCTGAAGCAATCTTGACGCTAATGCTCAATTACAAGTGGGAAACATCTAGCATTTTTACCTTTATGAGAAAAGGCTTTTTACATATTTAACATAATTCCCGGGAAAATAAACTGGAATTATGTATAAAGATACGTACACTGTAACCCAGGGGCATTTATATTCCCCTGTAGAATACTTACAATGATTTTATTGCCATTTTGTGTCATTTTCTAAAGGATATCAAATACAGCCGGTAAACAAACTAGACTTTAGATTTAAGATGACAGCTGCTTCTTCAGAAGCGATATTCAGATATTTAATATTAAGAACGCTGAATATTTTACAACCAAGTAAAGTGTACTTCTGCAAAAATGAGAAGACTGTACTCTATGGTATATAATTTTTGTAGCTGGCGACAATAAACATGGTCACCACTACCAACACCCCCTCATCACTAACTCCCAGAGTATAAATCCAAATGTCACCATTAGCTCATTTAACCCCTCTAGGAAATTAAATGTCCTACTTCTAAAAAATACAAAACATCCTTTCTGGAAAGTGATGTTCATTCAGCTTATAACTCACATAGAGTCATATTCTTTCTAGTTCTGTTTTTGAAATCTACAGTTTTAATCTAATTTTAATAAACTTTACCCTTAATTCAGATGGCTATGCTTCAGGTATAGCAACCTGAATTCCATTTAGGAAGAATTTCATTTCATTTCTAAACCACAGTGGGTTTAACTAGGCTTCCAAATATTGCTATGTTGTTGCAGTCAGAGAATTAGTACTATGTATACATGGATCCTGTATTAAATGGGCAAAATAAATCAAAATTTATTTCCAGAACACCGTCTTTATTTTATTCATCCTCTTTCTCCTTTATCATATTTATAATGGCTTTTCACTGAAGCTTGATTAATATTTTGTATTTTTGCAGCTGGATATGACCCACTAGATCCTAGATTGTAAATAAAGTGAATTTTAGTTTTCCAGTTAGATGCTTGGGGGTATACTTATCCTTAATAGCCAGTAATGCACTGTCTCTTTCTTAAGGCCTATTTTAGCCACAAAATTTCTAAGAAATCCAGGGTCTTATTTACACCAAAGTGTATAAAGCACAAGACAGGAGGGACTTATTTGTGCTGTTATCTTCACTACCCTGAGTGTTACTGTTGAAAACTGGGACACTGCGCAACCTGAAAGATCCTTGTCTATCACAACAGAAAGTATCTACTAGTGATATTTGCTAGCAAAGTCACGAAAGTGTCCCCTATTTGCACTCTGTTAGTTCACAGTCAAAAACTACCAACACCATGTTAGTGTGATCCTGAGTGGCTTCAGCCTCAGCCACATAGTGTGCGTGAGCTACTTTTCCTTTAAAAATTTTGAGGTCAAGAATCATAAACACCAATGTCTACAGAGACCAGGCAGGAAAATTAGCTGAGTGAGTCCATAGGCAAATGTGTGTGAGCGATGGGAAGCAAGGCTGCAGAGTGTCTGCTGGTCTAAGGAAGGAACCTGATCCTCAAGCTCAACCAAGATAGTCATTCAAGAATGTGGACTCTGTTTTGCCAGAACCAAAAAAAAAAAACAGAAAACCAGTTGCTTTCGAGTTGATTCTGACTCATAGTGACCCTATAGGACAGAGTAAAACTGCCCCATAGAGTTTCCAAGGAGCAGTTGGTGGATTTGAACTGCTCACCTTATGGTTGGCAGTCGACAACTTCACCACTACACCACCAGGGCTCCTGTTTTGCCAGATCTTCGATTTTTATAAAAGAGACAATCATTACAACAGAAATGTCCTAATTTTTATATATTGGCTCAATTTCTAAAAATATTGAGGTCAAAATAAAACATTTCTGTATCTGTAAGCTAAATGAAGATTGCAGGTCGCATTAAAGGTTTATTCACTTTGCTGCTGAAGAATATCCTTTCAGTGAAGCGTGTAGGGTATAAAGCTAAAAATTCTTAGAATGTGTTTATATTCGCTTTCGTTTCTACCGGAGATAGAATCTCAAACTAGTGGTTATTTTTCCTTGGCACTTTGAAGATATTAATCCATTGTATTCTGGCAGCTCTCGTTATCTGATCAGAAGTCTCCTATGCCTTGATTTATCATTCCAGTTTAGGCAAACTGTATTTATTCACTGATAGATTTTTAGTTTGTGTTTTAAAGATTTACTGTGATCTGTGCATGTGAAGATTTCATTTATTCTTTGTAGAACTTGAAGCAATTATTTAGTACAAGGGCATACGTCTTTTTTAAATTCTCAAAAATCTTTATCCCTTTGTCTTTGTCTGTTCATTCTCTTGTTTTAGAACTTGTCTTAGCTATCTAGCGTTGCTGTAACAGAAATACCACAGGCAGACAGCTTTAACAAAGAGAAATGTATTCTTTCACAGTCTCATAGGCTAGAAGTCTGAATTCAGGTCAGGGTATCAGCTCCAGGGCAAGGCTTTCTCTCTCTATGAGCTCTGGGGTAAGGTCCTTTTCATCAATCTTCCCCTGGTCTAGGAGCTTCTCTGCTCAGGAACCCTGGGGTCCAAAAGACACATTCTGCTCCCGGCGCTTGCTTCTCTCTTTTATATCTCAAAAGACATTGATTTAAGACAGTACCTAATCTTGTAGACTGAGTCTTGTCTCATTAACATAACTGCTCATAATCCTGCTTCATTAACATCATAGAGGTAGGATTTACAACACATAAGCAAATCACATCAGATGACAAAATGGTGAACAATCACACAATACTGAGAATCATGGCCTAGACAAGTTGACACAAATTTTGGGGGGATCAATTCAATCCATAACAGAACTCATTTAGAACTTTTATCTTTTTATACTTGATCTCTTATGAATTCTTATTTATGCATTCTCATTCTATCTTGCTCAGCAACATTCTGAGTGATTTTTTTAGAGCTACTTCCAAATCAGTAATCTCTCTTTAGCTATGCCTGATCTATGGTTTACTTTGTCTATTGAGTCATATATTCCTAGACTATCTTTTTTTATTTCTAGATATTTTCATTTTTTTTTTCTGAATCTCTCTGGTCTTTTTCATTATAGCTTTTTTTCTTTATGGATTCTTTTTCTTCATTTATCTCTTTGAATATTTAAACTTACTTAATATCCCTTTCAACTTTCTCATAAAGTTTTTGCCTAAGAGGTCATCTTCTATGAGGGTTACATTCCTGGGAAGTTTTGTGCATGCTCCGGGATATGAAGTGCCCCAGAGGAGGAGTTTGACATTGCTGTTTGCCTCAGAATTGGTATTTTGGGGAAAATTTCATTGAAAACTTTCCATCTCTCTATATATACATTTTTCTGTACAGTGTGACAAAGTGCCATTTTGGGCCCTGTCCCTGTATGTGAGAATTGTGATGTCTCTTTTGAACTTTCTTTCCACCTACATCTGGAGTCAAACAGCTCAAATTATTTCTTGGTCTGGTAGATGTAATTTTACTCTTTCTAGTTCATGGATAGGATCACTACCTGCAAGTTCATTGCTTTTTATTCAGGAAGTCTAGTACTTGTTCCATCTCTCACTCTTTCACCCTGTAGTTAAAAAGTCTGTAGTCTCAACTCACTACTCCAGCTAGCAGTTAAAATGTCAGGGATTTTATTTATTCATCAAATATTTATTGAGTGACTACCTGTCTTAGTCATCTAGTGCTGCTATAACAGAAATACTGCAAGTGGATGGTTTTAACGAAGAGAAGTTTATTTCCTCACAGTTAAAGTAGGCTATAAGTCCAAATTCAGGGCATCCTCTGTATCAACTGTATCAAAGGCTACTAACCATTCAAGTAAGATGAGGATTGAAAAGTACCTTTGGATTTGGCAAAATTGACATTATTGGTGACCTTAAGAAGAGCAGTTTCAGTGGGATAGTGGTGAGGAGAGCTTTATAGGAGTGAATATAAGACAGAATGGGAAGACAGGAAGTGGAAAAAAATGAATATAGACAATTCCTTCATGGAGTTCTACTATAGAGGTGAGAAGTGAGAAATGGAGTTTTAAATCTCCTGGAATCCAGATTTCTGAGGAACATGGATGTGGGATGACTCACCCAGGACATTGCTCCGAGATGATCATTTGAACCTTGAGAGAACTGGTTTCCTAAAGTCATCTTTGAGTCAAACAACAGTCTATATAAATTAGTAAAAACTGTTTTGCCTTAGGCATTGTGCTTTTTGTGAAGTATTATCAATATGCAGTCAGTTTCGAGAAACAGAAACTCCAAAGGTCAGACCAGAGCTATGTTTTAGGGTAAATCAGTAATTATTTTAATTGTTCCTCAAAACAATGCTGTATGAATTCCTCCCTGACCAAATTGTTTCATCCATTCTATTCCAGACTGGTTCCATGGAATAGAAACATAGGTAACGTTTCGACTACCTAGTCAAAAATGTTCCAAAAATTAAAGAACTTCAAAAAGTTCTTATACCTCATTTATTGATATTGCCATGGAAATGGGGCCAGAAAAGTGTTTTCATAATAACAGTTTACCCTAAAACATAGCTTCCAGTCTGATCCTGGAATTTCTGTCTCTCAGAAATGACAGCTCATAAATAATTCTTCAGAAAAACCCAATGTTTAAGGCAAAATGGTCTTGCTAAGATGTTTATGAAGCTATTATGTGACTTAAAGGTGACTTTAGGAAACCAGTTTTCCCAGGGCTCAAAAGAAAATCTCAGGGCAATAGCGTGGGTGGATCACCCCAACTCCATGGACCCAGAAATGTGGACTCTAGGAGAATTAAACTTCATTCCTCACAAGCTAAAGAACTCTATCCTTTTAGATAAATTGCCAAAGAGGCGGGTCTCAGCCTGTGCTGACTGTCCCTGTCCCCAGTGGGTTCAATAATTCACTATAATGACTCACAGAACATGGAGCACCATCTATACTTAGTATAACAACTTTAATATAACTACAAAAGGATACAAATGAAGAGTCTCACAGGTCTTAACCTGGGAGAGGTTCGGGCATGAGACTTCCACTGTCCACAGGGACATGCCACACCTCTAAGCACTCCAGAAAACCCAACTGCTCCCCTACTCAGGGTTTTTTATAAGAGTTATTTGAGACCTCAATGCATATGTATGATTGGTGCCTCATTGCATATGCATGATTGTTGGATGCAGTGAATGCATGATTGATTGTGTCCTGCCCCTTTCCCTTCCTGTAGTTATTTGGCAGTTGTGGTCTTTGGGACTCCCGTGATATTTGCACATGTTTAAGAGTTGCCTGGCTATTTTGGAAATCAAAGGCACCTTGATTACTGGCAAATTCCAAGGTTTATTTTCAGGAACCAAAGACAAAAGGCTAAATTGAGTTCTTTGTCACACACGGGGAAAGTATGAAACAGTCTTCTTGGAGAGGGAGAAACACGATTTGCAGATAGCAAAGAAAACACTAATGGTTTTAAATGTAAATTGATACCAATTACTTGGTTATAAGATTTTCTTCAGCCATGTTTGACTGTTCTAGGGTAGCTTCAAAGCATGAGGTTCCCCTTCATTGTCAAAAGAACCCTGGATTCATATGCAGTATTCACTTCCTTGCTAGAGCTCTGTAGGCTAAGAGGAGAAGCAATTTTTGTTAAGCTTCCTTTTCTTATCCCTCCTTTCTCTTCTTTCTGAGAGATAAAGAGAGAGAGAGAGAAGATAGGAGAAGGCTCCTTTGTTTTCTACATAAACATTCATCACAGCACAAGCTTACCTACTTGCTTACATTTTCATAAATTCTCATAGACAAAGAATAGTTTCAAGAAGACCTTATGAACTTCCCTTTAATATCTGTCTCAAGGTTACCTTATAACAGAGCAAATTGCCCTGTTTTATTTTTTTTATTTCTAGGTATAGGGTGTATGTGGGGCTGGAAGTGGGGGCTGTGGAGTACCTATGTGTCTGTTGGCATTTCGTTCTACTCTCTTTATTGCAAGGGTTTTATCTGTCTCCATTGTTATGAGAATGCAAAATGGGACACCATTATGAACTTTTCTGTCTTCATAGTGAAGAATTTGTTCTAGAGCAAAAACAACAATCTGGTTGAAATTAAAAGTAAAGAGCTTTTATTGAGAGGCAAGGCAATTTGCAAATTGGAAATCACAAAGTCCAGAGGATTCTGAGCTAAATGATCCTAGGAGGAGATAGTTCAGGGAGTTTTTATAAGAAAATATAAGGAACTTCAGTAAAAATTCAGTGATTGGTTGGCATTTAGATAATGGTTACAAAATTGGGTGAAGGTACATCTGATTGGTAGGAGATTACATACCTTTCTAAAATTGTTTTTTAAAAATTACAAAGTAACCATCAAATTGGGTACATCTGGCATCAAAACAATCATGAGATCTTCCTTGCGTGACCACAGGGAGTACATGCATAATTCTAAGGTTTATCTTGAGTAAGCATCTATTCTGAGAATAATTTTGGACCTGGTTTCCTGAACAAGGTCTATTCTTAAGCAAGCAAAACCTTTAAGCAAGCAAATACACGTTCTTCTCTAAAATTGTTTAACACATAATTTTCTCAGGGTAGAGTGGAGAGTTACAGAAATGTCAGGCTGCATTCTTAATGCAGAAGTTACTTTCAATTCAAAATGAAATTTTAGCCTCAGACTTTAGCATAGCCACCATCTCATGTTAGGAGCCCTAAGTTAAGTTTATTTGGGGTGCTCTTACTCAATACCCCCTTTTGATCATGAATCCTTGATCACATCTTAAGTTTTCTGCCTTCCTGGACTAGGAATTTCATCTTCAGGGTGAGTTGGTTTTCAGATTTTCTGATCACCCACAAAGGAGGAACTTGTCTTCAGCATGATGTTTTCTTGTTGGATGGCAGTCTGTCTCTACACACATTTAAGACCCTGGACACTGTAATTAGACAGCAGGGCACCATTGGACGCTAAATAGTGAGTTGGGAGAATAAGGAGCTGGACATAAATAAGAGACCTCACCTGATGTAATGAGGAGGCTGAGCCTATGATGAGAGATCAAAGTTATGTAATTGTTTTTTTCTAAGTACATGATTTTTCCATAGGAAGGGAGTTAGTAGCTTGTTTGAATGTATTAGACATACATTTCATATGGCATTTGATGATACAAATGATTAGAGCAACAATGATGAGTATAATTAAACCAGTTTGTAAAATAGAACAAAGCCAAGATCCTATGCCTTTGGGTAACCAACTAAAGATGTCTAAAAAAGGGAGAGTCAGGCATAGGAGTGATAGAATGAAGCCATGTAGCTTTCTGTTGGATTTGTTTACTATCTTGTTCTACTGCTCCTGAAGTGTTTATCTAAGTACAGCAGGAGGTGTTGACGATGGCACAGACCCCTTCTTGTTGAACTAGAAGGAAATCAAGAGCCATTCTGTTATATAGCACAACTTTGATAAGGATATTTGTTAAAGTTGTAAACGGATTTCTCAAGTTTCAGGATGCCATAAACTGATAAAAGGGCTCAGAGGAATACACATCTGTCTCCAGGTCTTTCTGATAAATGGTTTTCATTAGAATCTATAAGTTCCCTTTTATATCAGACAATGATCTTTAAATCACTAGTCCAATGTGTGCTTTCATCATAGGAATGGATATCCAAAGAAACTCCTAAGAGGCCTAGGGGGCATTGGCCTCTCATTGTCCAACTCTCCACACAAGGTAATGCCCAAGTAATTTTATTTTTAGTGGTGACTGGGTTTGCAAAGCTAAACCAGTTAGGTCCTCCACAGAGGAATACATATCCACAAGATGCACAAATCATACCTTTCCCAGTGCCTTTGGTTGGAAAAGGGATTGATTGGTGTCTTAGTCATCTAGTGCTGCTAAAACAGAAATACCAGAAGTGGATGGCTTCAACAAACAGAAGTTTATTCTCTCACAGCCTAGTAGGCTAGAAGTCAAATTTAGGGTGCCAGCTCCAAGGAAAGTCTTTCTCTCTCCGTCAACTCTGGAGCAATGTCCTTGTCATCAATCTTCCCTTGGTCTAGAAGCTTCTCTGTGCAGGAACTTCGGGTCCAAAGGACGTGCTCTGCTCCTGGTGCTGCTTTCTTGGTAGTATAATGTAACCCCATCTCTGCTCAGTTCTCTGTTTTATATCTCAAAAGAGATTGGCTTAAGATAAAATCTAATCTTGTAGATCTCATCAATAAAACTGCCGCTAATCCATCTCATTAACATCATAGTGATAGGATTTATAACACGTAAGAGAATCACAACAGATGGCAAAACAGTGGACAATCACACAATACTCGGAATCATGGCCCAGTCAAACTAATACACATTTTTTGGAAGACACAATGCAATCCATGACAACTGGTTAACTTTTAGAAGCCAGTTTTGAGTGAGATAGTTGTTACAGATGGGCAAATGTCTAAACATAGTGGTATTCCACAGGGCAGTGCAAAGAGCAAATAATTTATTTGGGTATGTGTTGGTTTTCTTGTCAGGCATGTTGATGACTTGTCTAATCCTCTAGTCAGGACATTACAAAATCAAAGAGAGGAGATGAACCCAAGAAATTTATTAAACAGTCTTCTGGGCCTTGACATAAAGGAGCTATAAGTTTGTGAAAGCCAGAACCTTTGGATACAGCAGAACAATCTACCAGTTGTTCAGTGATTAGGGTTAGATTAAAATAAGGCACTTGAGGGTGGAATACTAACTCAGGAAGATGTCATAGCCTAACGTGTATGGTATGTTTGAAGGTGACAGTGAAGTTAATTGTGGTCTTTGGCACTAGTCTGTAATTGAAGACAGGAATTGCTAATGGTTCTGAGTTTGGATGCCCCATACCTAGGGTGAGGGTGACAAATCCAACATTTGGTTATATTACTGGCATTAGCTATTGACTGAACTACCCTGACAAATGCATTATCTTTCCAGGAATTAGTGGGGATTATTGAGAATAGAAAGCGAAAGCTTAAGGAGAATTTCATAATGAAAGAAGATAAACAGTAAAGGAAAGGTCATAAAAACGGCTAAAATCACTAAGTACACCCCTTCAGTTATTTGCATAAAAATCTTACCAGATAATAAATCTTAACTTGTAAAAGAAGGCTACTTCAAAAGTAATAATTATTAGACAAAAGAAAACAATTTGCATTACCTAACACACCAGGAAATAAGACCTATTTTATGTAGTAAGACAAATATCATAAAAAACCCAATGAGGAGAAAACAAAGTCCAAGGACTTTGGTAGGCTGGATTGACATGAAGTCTTTTTCCATGTTCTTGGGTTAGTGTCTATTTCTGCAGTCATCTGCTTCTGGTCACCTGGGTGTTGAGTTGCAGTCCTTCTGTATGCTGGCAAGTCCAAAAAGGTTTGTCTTTTTTTAAATTGAGACAAGTGAACCGAAGGCTTGATATCCTCTAATTTGGCTGCACAAGAGTTAGTGTGCAGTACTAAGTATGGCCCTTTCCAGCAAGATTCCAACAATTTTGTTGTTGGTGGTGGTTGCTCTTCCAAAGTGCATAGTTCCCTAGAATGATTTTCGGGGAATTCTGAAGTGGTAAACCTTGGCTGTTAAAAGCCTCTTTAACCTGGACAGGGTATTTCTGGGAATATTCAATCAATGACTGATAATACTTTAGTAAGTTAGCTTGAGCTATGTTAGGGTCAGTGTAAGTAATGTGAGGAAGAAGCTTAGGCTTTCCAGTAACAATTTCGTAATGAATAAGGCTGTAGGAACCAAATGGAGTAGATCTTAAGTTTAAAAGGACCAGGAAAAGAACCTTAGTCCAAGGCAAATTTAAAGATTCACATAACTTGGCTAATTGGATTTTTATAATTCCTTTGGTTCTCGAAAATAAGCCAGAAGATTGAGGATGATAGGGGCAGTGTAGCCTGTGATATATAGAATATATGCGGCAGAGTTTCTTAACAATCTGGCAAGTAAAATGAGTTCCTCTGTCACTACAAAGAGTGTTTGGGCAACCTCAGGCTGGTATAATATGTTCAAGTAATTTGTTTGCCATAAAAATGGCAGTGGCTTGGTGACAAGGGAAAGCTTCCACCCAATGTGAGGAGTGACAAATCATAACAAGAACATATTAATAGCATTTAAAGGTGGTAGTTGTATAAAATCTATTTGTCACTTTAGCTTAGAGCCTCGAGGTAAGAGATATTTTCCAGGTGGGGGTTTAAAAGTCTTGTCCGAATTCTGGCGGGAGTAGAAAGAGCAAGGAGAAGTTACATGTTCTGCTGCCTCAAAGAACTTTCCCCACCAATATTTCTTTAAAATTTCATCATCTTATCTTGTCATGTAAAGCTCACATCATAGGAACATGCTAATGTTTGGGCAAAATTAATTTTCCATTAGGCCCAGACCATAATCTTCTATCAGGGTCTTGATGACATCCTTCTTTCTCCCATGTTTCTCTTCCCTTGGGCAAAACCATTTGTTGGTGCTTTTCAAGATGTTCTGAGGTTAGATTAGGAAGGTTATAATTGTTTGTAAACAAATCAGGGTAGTCTCCATCATCACTCCTCATACGAGAGGCTATCTGCCAAGGAGTTTGATTATGTAACTTCAGATGCCATTCCCTAGATTCTTTAATTATCATTACTTGATCGTGATTAGATTGGGAAAGTACTTGTTGCATGGATTCAAAGAAGTCCCCACTCCACCAATGTTTCTCTAAGGTGTTCATTATTTCCATTTCTATGGTAAATAAAGATTTGGAGTGTAGGAATCATGTAATTTTTGGACTACAGTAAAGTGCAAAGATTTAGGTAAGACCTCTTTTCCATTTGGTCTGACACACAACATATTAATTGTATGTTAATAACATCCTACCCTTTTCCAACTTATTCATTCTGTTCTGGGGACTGTTCCTTAAGGGATTATGGCATTAATTCAACAGTTGGTTCTCCTATTAACTTACTTTTGTATGAATTTTCAATTGGCCCATTTTTCTACAAAAGTTTATCATATATTCTACAGTATTGAGGGGAATTTTCCACCAATAATTTTGTAAGATTTTAAATAGTCTTTTTCCTTCTAAAGGGAACTTTTTATAATAAGTCTCAATTAAAGGAAAATATAAATATTTGGGTAGGACAATTTTATTGTTTATCCCAATCCATAATTTTGTGACTGAGTCTTCATGGCATCCAACCTTTTACCATTCTGTAGTTTCATCTTGCAAGGCCATTTGTTGGTGAAAGAAAAGCAACTCAAAGTCCTCATAAAATTTAGAGTCGTCTGTAAAAAGGTTAAAGGTGTATGTTCCCAATAAGGCAAGATTTGGCAAAGCTTGAGAGGCAGCCTGCTTGGCTGCTGCATCAGCAAGATCATTAGACCTGGACTTCTTCAGTCTGAGGGACTCCTTTTGACTGATGGGCTTGGACTTTAATATCTGAAATTTCAGAAGGTAGCAATAAAGCACCTAAAAGGTCAACCACTAAAGTTCCATTCTTAATAGTGGTCCCAGAGGGAGGCAAAAAAATTCTGTTTCCATAGCATGTCAAAATCATGGACCTCATCAAAGGCATATCTAGAGTCTGTGTAAATAATAATAGATTTTCCTGGGATAATATATTTACAAATTGGACTAAACCAGGATTGTTGAGGGGAATTTCTTTTAAGTCCTTCCTGGGTACCACTAACTGTTCTGTCAGACTCAAACAATCATGAGCAGGATATTCATCATATTTAATAATAGGAAGGAATGTGGCTGGTTTTAAATGAGTTACAGTATGAATCTTACATTGGCTGCTGCCAGAATAATCTCATAAGAAGTAAGTCTACTTGTAGACAAGTGTTGAGTAAAGGTAGAAGTAAGTAAAGTAGACACAGCATGCGGTACATAAATATCTCAAAAAATCCCCCCGTAATATATCAGCAGTGGAGTCTACAAGTTTTGTGGTGGTGAATACAGCTTGAAGGCAAGGAGGGTAACCCCTGGCCACTGGGTCAAGCTACAGGTTGTAATATCGTACAGGCCAATGTGGTCTCCATGTTTTTGAGCAAGTAACTCTAAAGCATTTCCATTTAGTTCATGGACAAATATAGAAAAAATCTAACTGGTAATTAGAAAATCCTACAGCTGGAGATAATGTTATTTTCTTTTAAAGTTTCTACAGCTTGGAATTCCTCAGGAGTATGTTGGAAAGAGTCTAGTTCTGAGGACTTTAAATACTAATATAATGGTTGGACTAACAAAGATAAATTTTGGACCCAAGCCTGGCAGTAGCTACATAACCACAAAAATCCTTGGAGTTATTTTTTGTTTGTTTGTTTTTTGAATTAGATAAGCTAGAATAGCACCTTTTCTCTTAGGATTAATTGAAATTCGCTAGGCTGATATTGAATGACCTAAATATTTAACTGTAGGCTAGAATAGTAGTAATTTATCTTTGGGTAATTTATGACCTACAGAGGTCAAATGTTAAAGTAAAAAGAAGCTATCTTTTAAGTAAGCCCTCTGGGAGAAGGAACACACTAACAAGTCATCCCCATATTGTAATAATGTGGAATTATTTTTAAATTGTAAAGATTGCAAATTAGCATGCCAAACCTGAGAAAAATTAGGATACTCAGTAAAGCCCTGAGGTATCACAGTCCAGGTAAACTGTTGATTTTACAATGTGAAAGAAAACAAATATTGACTATCAGAGAGTACAGGGATTCTAAAAAAATGCACCGCAAAGATCTATAACTGTAAAGTAAGTGGCTTCTAGTGGGACAGTAGAAAGTAATAGATGAGGATTAGGAACCACTGGGAA
Organism: Trichechus manatus latirostris; assembly: GCF_000243295.1. Taxonomy (NCBI): domain Eukaryota; kingdom Metazoa; phylum Chordata; class Mammalia; order Sirenia; family Trichechidae; genus Trichechus; species Trichechus manatus. The sequence goes on from NW_004444265.1 coordinate 553,622, forward strand.
TCTAGGAATAACTATTCAATTAATTGCCCATAAATCTTGGACAAATCTCCAGTCTCTATTGTTTGGCTTCCTAACTGTGAGGACAGGTGTGTTGCAAGGGCTAGTGCAAGGGATAAGGCCCTTGAAAAGAAAGTCTTGAATTATTGATGCTAATCTTTCCTTAGCTTTCTGCTTCAAAGGGTTTGGAGAGATCCTTGGCAATTGTTTAAATAAATCAAACTGAATGTTAATAGCATCAGCAGGCAAAACTTGTCCAACACTAGTAGATGTGGTAACCTATGAAATTTCGGGGACTGAGGAGAGAATTTCTGCAGGAACCAGATCAGCTTCAGTCTGAGTTTGAAGTGGCAGAGTGAGAACTTGCATGTAACAAGCAGCATCCTGTTTTTCTATTTCTGTTCCTAATTGCATAGAGGATTTGGGTAAATCTAATATAATTTCTTCCTTTCCATAAAATATAATCTGACATTTCCTTTTAGATAAATCTCTTCCCAACAAATTTATAGGGGTGTCTGGGCTAATGAGAAAAGGGCACATATCCTAAACAAATCCAGGAGAAATAGGTACTTGCTGAGAGTGATACAAAGCATATTTGGTTAGTAACACAAACTAATTTAGAGGTCTCCATACTCCAGGGCAGAGGAGTTTGCAAACAAATGGGGTTAATAGCAGATAGAGTGGTTCCTGTATCGGTTAGAAATTTGCAAGTTTCTCCATTAACAATCACAGTAGTTTCTCTTTGAAGATTTAAAGACACTATAGGAAAAGCCTCTGTGTGTTCCCTGGAGCCCCTTCATTCATGTTTAGATTGAGGCTTCCCATATGAGGAAGCCCTCTGTTCATTTTTTAGTTTGGAACAATCCTTTTCCAAGACCAGGCTTTTTGCAATAGTTGCAAATTTGGGGGGTATTAGTCACGATTCTATAAGGTCCTGGCTTAAAAGCCAGTGTGATGCAACTGTTGCACTTGCAAAGTAATTCATTTGTTTGGTTTGGTCTGTTTCTTTTGCTCCTGAATTTGGGCTAATTTATGGGCTACATCTTTCAATTCAGGAAGCGATGCAGTTTCTCAATCCAGTCTTTGGTGTTTAACTTGTTCAGATAATTCTGGTGTAAACCATTTAAAAATATGGAATTGAAAGCTATTTCAACCCCTTCTATGGAGTTAAATTCTGAATGTTCAGCAAAAAATACTAGCCATACAGTCTCTATAATTATATACAGATTCATTTTTTTCTTATTTGCAACTTTGTACTTTTACCAAATCAATTTTTTAAGGGAAAGCGTTTGATATGGCATCCAAAAGTAATCTTGCAACTGTTCTAGTTTGTCGTAGCAGTGTTGCTCCAGTTATTGTAGCATCAATTGTTAGAGATTGTTCAGGGTTTTTCCAACTTACCTTTTCCATTCATAATTGGGCTTCTCCTGGCCCGACTAGCATATTTATCAATTGATATAAAGCTGAGAATCCAGACTCGTCAGTCTCAATCAATTGTCTACATTCCGTAGCAAATTTTTGTGGGTCTTTGTAAAGATTAAGAAATTCTTTTACAATTGCACGAAGCTCTGCTTTAGACCAGGGAGAAAAGGTCACTAAGGGGGTTCATTGTGTTCCTATGGATGTCTTACTTTATGAGGTAACTTGCGTGGAGGTTTTTTTGTTTCCTTCTTATTATCAGGATAGAAGAGGAGTTCAGATAATGTGTTAGTAGAGGAGTAAAGAAGGAGTGAGGGATATAAAGAAATTGAAGTCTTTATTGGAGCAGAAGGAACAGAGATGACACCGAAGTATTAGAGTTTGTTATGGAACTTTCACACAATAATTCCTTATTCTGTTTAGTTACTTTAGAGACCCTTTCAGAGAGGCAGTCTTGCTCCTTTGATTTCTTTTGGTAGTTTCAAAATATCAATTAAAATATACATCCCATTGAGTTTGTTTAACTTGAGAACTTTCTGTTCTAATTCACTGTACAAAAAGTTTAATTTAGACAAATTAAAAGATACCCAAAGCAGGCACACATGTTCTAAACTATCTTTGGTAAGATTATGCCAGGTGTTCAAAAATCACCAATTAACAGGTCCCTAATGTTTGGCATAGTGGTTAAGAGTTTGGCTAGCAACCTAAAAGGTCAGCAGTTCAAATTCACCTGCTGCTCCTTGGAAACCCTATAGGGAAGTTCTACACTCTCCTGTAAGGTCACTATGAGTTGGAATCAACTCGAGGGCAATGGGTTTGGTTTTTAATGTTTACTCATATATTGGGCAGGGGTACCTGAGGGGAACTCCTCATTTTTAGATTTAAAATTACCCATTGAAGAAAGAAAAGCCAAACATGCACTGAAAATAAAAGCAGAGCACCACTTTCAGTTGCCTCAGATGCAAAAAAGCCTTGTGGAGCACTATTTTTGGTTTTCTCTGAGTCATAAATAAGTAGAGAGGAACACTGTGGAATTTGGACAATGTTTTGCTTGGACCAGTGTGTACCTTTGTTTCTTGAGAGTTTGCTTGCTGGTGGCAGGCAGCCTAGAGCTCTGGCCTGTCTTGCGACCACCTTATGCTGTCACGAGAGTCTTTAATGCTTGTGATGAGCAGCAGTGACCAACCTACAGCTTTTACTGGTCGACCCATACCCAAATTCTTGGCTTATATTGACCCAGAGGTCTTTCAAAGTAGAATTACCTCCATAGCTGCCGAGGTTTCGAAGAGTAGAATAACTTCCATCCAAACAAAACTGTGCACAGATCCTAGGACAAACTAAAAAGGAAATAAATCCAGACAAAACTGAAAGAGAAAGTCATTCTCAGTAAACCTTGGAGAATTCTATGTAAAGATAGTGAAGTTCAGATCCGAACGAGGGCTCACCTGAGGTGACTTCTGAGGAGGTCTGGGGAAGCAGTGAGCCAAGAGGCTCTGAGTTCCTGAATGCACTGTGTTAAAACAAAAATCATATTAAGGCAATAATAGAAACGGATTGAAGTTTATTTAATATAAGATTTGCAAATTGAAGTAACATTTCAACTAAACGGTCTAGAATATTCTGAAGATGAGAAGAACTTCCAAAGTTCTCATACCAAATCTTATTAGCATTTCCATGGAAAAAAAGTTGTGAACAGAACTGATAAACAAATTTGTGATCAGGTAGGATTTTTATGCAGTATTGTCTTAAAGAACAATGAAAATAATTACTGATTTACTCTAAACATAGCTCCCAGTCTGACTTTGGGAGTCTGTTTTCAATAACTGACTGAATTCTTCAAAGAGCACAGTACCCAAAGCAAAATGGTACTACTAGTTTATTTGGACCACTGTTTCACTCAAAAGTGACTTTTAGGAACCAAAAGGACACCTAAGGGGAATGGCCTATGTGGGTTACCCCAATTTTCATGAAATCCAGAAATCTGAATTCCAGGAGAATTAAAACTCTTTCGTCAACTGAAAGGTATAAAGAAGAAAGACTATTATTGATAACTCCACACAAATATTTGTTGTTGTTGATAGTTCAATATATATCATTTATATTATTTCCAAGTTAATTGTAATGTTTATGGAACCAGATTACTACAGTTTGAGTTTTTGATCTACTTACTAATAACTGTGTGATCTTGGGTGTTTTCCTTAATATCTTCTTGTTGGTGGTTCCTCTTCAGTAAAATGAGCACATTAATAGTCCCTAAAACACAAAGTTTTGGAAGAATTAATGAATTAATACATTTAAAGTGCATAATAAGTATTCAATAAATATTAGCTACCATTGTTATTAGTTTATGTAGTAATAGTAGCAGTATGCATAAACACATATGTGTGTAAATTCCTTAATGAAAAAGTAATCAGGTGACACCTATTATTTGGTAATATGTTTTTTTTCAGATATAATAATTATATTTTCTCTTGCCATTGAATATTTATCTTCATAATTTTCAATGGATGCATAATATTTCTATGTAAGAATGTGTTGACTTTGTTTCTCTTTTTGTTTTAATTACAATTGTTTAGGGAAAATCTTTGTTCATATATTTTCCCATACTGTCCATGTTATTTTTTTAAATAACACTTTTTAATTGAGATATATTGCACATAACATAAAATTCACTATTTTAATGTGTACACTGCAGTGGTGTTGTGCAACCATCACCGGTCTCTAATTCCAGAACATTTCCATCCTCTGAAAAATAATTTTTGTAACTTTTAGCAATTAGACTCAGTTTTCTCTTTTCCCTATTTACCTGTTGTCATGGGTTGAATTGTGTCCCCCTAACATTTGTATCAACTTGGTTAGGCCATGATTCCCAGTATTGTGTGATTGTCCTCCATTTTGTGATTGATATAATTTTCCTATGTGTTGTAAATCCTGATCTCTGCCTGTGGCTAATGAGGCAAGATCAGATTATGTTGAAGAGGATTAGGGTGGGATATAACACCCTTGCTCAGGTCACATCCCTGATCCAATGTAAAGGGAGTTTCCCTGGGGTGTGGCCTGTATCACCTTTATCTTACAAAAGATAACAGGAAAGGCACGTGAGCAGAGAACTGGGGACATCATACCACCAAGAAAGCAGTGCTGGGACCAGAGCATGTCCTTTGCACCCACAGTTCCTGCGCAGAGAAGCTCCTAGTCCAGGAGAAGATTGATGACAAGGACCTTCCTCCAGAGCCAACAGAGAAAGAATCCCCCTGGAGATGACACCCAGAATTTGGACTTCTAGCCTACTAGACTGTGAGAGAATAAACTTCTGTTTGTTAAAACCATCCACTTGTGGTATTTCTGTTACAGCAGCACTAGATAACTAAGACACCTGTCAACCACTAATCTACATTCTATCTCTATGCATATGTCTATTCTGGACAATTCATATATATGGAATAATATAATATGTGGCCTTTTTTTCTGTCTCTTTTAACTTAGCATACTGTTTTCAAGGTTCATCCATGTGTAATATGTAACAGTATTTAATTTCTTTTAAAGGCTGAACTATTGTATGGATATACCACTTTTACTTATTCATTCATTAGCTGGCAGACACTTGGGTTGTTTTTGCCTTTTGGATATTATGAATAATGCTGTTATGAACATATGTAGAAGTTTCTGTGAGAACATATATTTTTGCTTGCATTGTGTATATACCTAGAAGTGAAATTGCTGGGTCATATGGTCATTCTATGTTTAACTTTTTGAGGAACTCCCAAACTCTTTTCCACAGTGGCTGCTCCATTTTACCTTCCAACTAGCAATGTATGAGGGTCTCAATTTCTCTACATCCTCACCAACATGTTTTATTGTCCATTTTGTTTGTTGTTATAGTTACAGCCATCCTAGTAGGTGTGAAGAAGTGTATCTCTTTATGGTTTTGATTTACATTTCCTTAGTTACTAATGCTTTTGAGCATCTTTTCATGTGCTTATTGGTCATTTGTATATTTTCTTTGGAGAAATGTGTGTTCAAGAACTTTGCCCATTTTTTAATTGGGTTATTTTATTTTTGAGTTTTAAGGATTCTTTATATATCCTACTAGATCCTTATGAGACATAGGGTTTGCAAATATTTTCTCCCATTCTGTAGATTATATTGTCATTTTTCTATAGTATTTTTTTTTTTAACCATTAAGATTTTAATTTGATTTTCTAATGTATCTATATTTTTGGATCTCTTGTTCTTTTGGTGTCATACCTAAAACACCTTTGCCTAATAAAAGGTCACACATATTTTCACCTATGTGTTCTTTAAACAGTTTTAGAGTTTTAGCACTTACATTTAGGTCTTTTACATTTTTTGAATTAATTTTGTATATAGTGTGAGGTAGGGGTTCACCGTCATTCTTTTGTGAGTGGATATCCTGTTGTCCTAGCATCGTTTGTTGAAGAGATTATTGTTTCCCCCACTGAATTGTTTTGGCACCAGTTCTCTCCTTGTGAGTTTCCCATTATGCTTATATTTGTACACTTGCTGGTGTCCCAGAGGTCTCTGAAGTTATGTTTATTTTCCTTCATTCTTTTTTATTTCTGTTTCTGAGGCTGGATAATCTCAATGAACCTATCTTAAAGTTCATTCATTCTTCCTTCTTCCTGCTCAAATCTTCTGTTGAACTCCTCTAGTGAATTTTTCATTTCAGTTATTTTACTTTTCAATTTGAAACTTTCTATATGGTTCACTTTTATAATTTCTGGCTCTTTATTAATATTCTTAAATTGATGAGATATCATATTCATAATTTAGTTTAGTAGTTGAAACATAATTCCCTTTAATTCATTGCACATATTTAAAACATCTGATTTAAAATTTTTGTCTCAGCTGTCCAATGTCTGAGCTTCCTCAGGCATATTTTAGGTTGATTTCTTTTTTTCCTGTGTATGGACCATGCTTTCTGGTTTCTTTATATGTTTTGTAATTTTTTGGTGAAAACTGGGCATTTTAAATACTGTAATGTGATAGCCCTAAAAATTGGATTATTTCACTAACCCAGAATATATTGTTGCTGATTATTATAGTAGTTGTTGTTTGTTTAGTAACTTTTCTGAACTAAATTTTAAAGTCTGTGTTCTTTGTTGTGTTTGGCCCTTGAACTCTCTGTTCTGTTATCTTAGTGGTAGCTACTGATTGAACAGAGATTTCCTTAAACCCCTGGTACAATAAAAAAAAAAAATCTTCCAATCATTGCTTAGGGACTCTATTTGTACATTGGGGCATGCCTTCACCACTTAGCCAGGCAGTTTATAACTCTGCCTTTACTTCTTGCTTCTCTAGAGCTCAAGTTCAGCATGAGTTGATAGCTTAGGACCTTATCAGGTATTTATTAAGTATGCTTACAGCCTAAGCATGTGTGTGGCCTTCTATGTTCCCAAGAATATGTTAGAGCTTTTCAAAGCCCCTGTGGATCTTGGAGCCCTGGTGGCACAGTAGTTCAGAGCTCGGCTGCTAACCAAAAGGTCAGCAGTTCGAATCCACCAGCTGCTCCTTGGAAACCCTATGGGACAGTTCTACTCTGTCCTATACGGTTGCTGTGAGTCAGAATCAACTTGACAGCAATGGGGTTTTTGGCATGGACATCTCATTCTCCAGCCTTTCCTCCCAAGATCTTTGGTTAGTCTATTATTTGCCCCAATATTTATCTGTTGCCTCAGGAAGCAGAAACCTAAGACAACGTTGAAATTGTTTAACAAATGCTTCCAAGGAGGCAGCTTTAGTTCTAGGCCAGTTCTGAGTTAGCCAAAATAAAGACATGTCTTTTAAGCTGATCTTTCAGGGAGACACCAACTATGTCAGAAGAAATAATTAATCACAATTACTTATAAAGGAGGTCCATTCTGCTATCTTTGGTACAGGGAATGTGGGCTGTTATTTTCATGGTGCCACTGGGCAAGGACTTGGGGAATGGGACTGGGGTAAGTTAAAACACCACAAAGTTTGCTGTTCTTACCAATAATCAGTCATTTAAAAAAATGTATATATATTTATATATTCCTAGGTTCCTGCAAGTCTTTAATTAATTTCTAGGGTCCTGACAAATTGATTCTTATAGTTTTTGCCAATTTTTTTGTTGTTGTTTTTATGGATGGGTAGAATTTTGAGTTTCTTCTGCCATTTTCATTGATGTTGTATATTATATCTTAGAGACAGATTTTGACAGTTAGAATTAATAAGCCAAAATTTGAATTTTAAAGGATAGATGTGTGTGTGAGTGTGTGTGTGTGTGTGATATATTTCAAATTGCCCTTCAGAAAAAGTGAACAAATCTGTAGCTGCAACTTTAGTGAATGAAAATTTACCCAGCATTTGAATAATCATTTTGGCTTTAGCACACAAACTATACTTCATATGACTTAATGGGCTGGTATGTTTCAAATATGAGATCACGGCTATATCATTGTACAGTGTTATTTTCTGTCTTTGAAAGATGCAACATGACTGGATTTTTTTTTTGTTTATATGTTTTCTAAGTATGTCACATTTAAATACAAGTTTGTCATGAGATCTTAGTTATTTGTAATATTTATTTTCTAGAAACGTTTCTTCCCAGTTATCAAGGATACTCATAAAATAAATAATAAGTATAATAATAATATTATTAACTTATTTTATGAGCACAAATCATTAGAAATAAATGAATCTCTGCATGTTGATAAAAATTTAAAATACTTTATTTTATAATTGCATTTGAGTAATTAGTACAAAAACTGTCTTGAACAAAATTAACCTAGACGCGACAACAAATATGTTTCTTAGGAATTGTAATTTTAATGTAGTTATATATTTATTCCCTTTTTCTCATTTCTATCATACCAAAATATATTTGTTTATTTGATGTGTATTCATAAATTCATACAAATTATTTTATATAAATAAACTTTTAAGCATTTATGTTCACAGCTACGATGACGACAAGGGGAACAGTTAAAATTGTAGGAGAAAATTAGCAGAACCAGTGGAATCCAGACACCACATGCTGCTGATCCATGACCCTGACTGGTGCAGCAGTGTAAAGAAATTCCTCTAGGCAATTAGTTCAGATGATAACAGGGAAAGTTATTTAAATCTCCAGTAAACAAAACCTCTTTTGCTCCACTTTCCTTCTTACCCAAGCAGTCTGATCTCTTTGGGGAAGTACTATCAATAAATACATACTACTTGGTAAAGAGACTTACCAAAAATTCATTTCCTGGAAGATAAAATGTTACTTTGAATCAAATTCTCAATGACAATGAAAGCTTGTAAATAACTGGAACTTAGGAGAAAGTGATCTGGTCATTTTGGAATTCACAATTCTGGTGAATTTTGAGTACTATCCAATTTGTACTTTTGATATTAGGAATGCACATTTCAGAAATTCAGATAACAATTGGCATGATCCACCACATGAGAACCTAAAAGGGAAGCATCTAAAAAGCTCTAAAATTGTAATTCTGGCTTGCACTTTCAGATAATCTTGATAAGAAAGAAAAGAAAGTTTCTAAACAAAAACTGCGGGTGCACAAAAAATTTTCTCGCCAACTTTTTTTAATTATCTACAAAGAAATAGAAAGAATTCCACTTTGAATTATGGTGTTGGCGAAGAATGTTGAATATACTACAGACTGTCAAAAGAACAAACAAATCTGTCTTGGAAGAAGTACAGCCAGAATACTCCTTAGAGGCAAGGATGGGGAGACTTTGTCTCACATACTTCGGACATGTTATCAAGAGGGACCAGTCCCCAAAGAAAGACACCACGCTTGGTAAAGTAGAGGATCAATAAAAGAGAGGAAGATCCTCAAGGAGATGGATTGACACAGTGGCTGCAATAATGGGCTCAAGCATAACAATGATTGTGAGAATGGTGCAGGACCAGGCAGTGTTTCATTCTGTTGTACGTGGGGTTGCTATGAGTCAGAACCAACTTGACGACACCTAACAACAACAGAAAGAAAAGCATGTAATAAAAATTAAATATAAGAGATGATTAAGAAGAATGACAGGGAAGCAAATAATGGAAAGGGACTACAAAATATCAAGAGTATTAGGAAAAGTGAACTCTAAAAAGATCTGCCAAGAGAGATTCAATGGGACAGGAAAAATCAAGGCATCCAAGAACATTTTCTCAACACCATTGACCTGCATTAATCAAACACCTGTTTTTGCTTAGTCACAAAGAGTATTTATTAACTCACCTAACTGAGAATTATATATTCAAACTCTCTCTCTTTTTGTCTCCTCCTGTTCTTATCTATGCTGGCTTTGTTCTTGGGCATGTTTTCTTCACGTGGTAGGGTAGCTCCAGGCTTTTATCATTCCTAGTACTTACTATCTGGAAGGAGACCGTTTTTTCCTCAACTATCCCAATTAGTACCTTTGTCTCCACTTGCCCACTCCTGGAGATAGGTTTTCTGTTTGGTTAGCTATATAATTTATAGCCACATTAAGAAACAGAAGAATAGATCAAGAAAGAGAAAATGTCCTCTGTAATCAGAAGAAGGGTTTGTCTAAAAGCAGACATCTTGTCTGCTATCCAGAGAAATTCACTCATTTTGCCAATTTATTTGTAGATATGGCTTCTTGTCTTTTTCATCTGGATAGCCTTACGTTCTGGAGAAAAACAGCCCTTCAACAGAAAGCTTGAAAATGTTAGATATCTTCACTATGTAGGAGAAACACATGAAGTCAGTGAAATTAGTGATTATTATAAACAGCCTGGGAATAAACCTAAACTGTGTGTGACAAGTCAAACAGGGTTTTGGCATGGTTGCTAGTTGTGCTCAAAGATAATTAGTCTTGTATATACAGAAAACTTCTCTAGGGACAATGAGTTCCTACTAAAAGGAATGTTGCCCTGTGTTTTCCCTCCACGGTTTTTGTTTTCTATGCCTTTCATCACAGAAAAATTATTAGAGGCAAAAAAGGAAATCCCAGTCTTGAATTTGATTTTTTTTTTAATTTTTTTTTTTTGGTAATAGTGAGATTTAGTAGAATTAGGATAATTCATTTTTCAAACGTGTCTAAATTGCTATTTATGACCTTGTCTTCTGTATTAGTAAATATATTTATATATATTTTATTTTATATTTTCTGGTCAGGTTATTACAAAATTATTGTAAAGGTCAGGAAAGGAACTGATCCATAAAACCTAAATTTTAAGCTTCTGCGAAACTGTAGAATTAGAAAAACAGTATGGCATTTCAGGGGATTTCCAAGCTAGAATACCAGTGGGAGAAAATAGGAAAAAAGAACAGCTTTTTTTTTTTTTTTTTAGTACTCCTAAGTACTTTTGAAACACGGTAAGATAATATGTATTAATTTTATCACTACTTTTCAGGTGCTTGGTGACATCAGTGGCATAAAATGTATCAGCAGTGACGTGATGACAGCTATTCAGAAGCACATAAATGAAATGGACACTATATTGGGGGACTCCTCTGATACTAATTCAAGACAAATGCAAAAAACCCATTGAAATGAAAAGGTATTTTCCCCATGGGTTAAACATTTAACTCATTGCTATAGGAATATGTCAACTAAGAAAGAGTCTCCAATTGTTACTTTTTCCTTGTTGTTTTCCTTAAACTTCACCACGGTGTATAAGTCATGGTGAAAAGACCAAGTCCAACTTCCTTTCAACCTCACTGCTTTATAATGTGTGTTTTAGTAAAAGTCAATACTGAATATTGAAAACAACAGTGAGCAGATCAGATCATTCCAAATACATTTTTAGAGAGAATAGAAACCATCTCCATCTTTATTATCTTAGGAAAAGCCACTTGGCTACTCTTGGAATTTGAAGAGGGTAGGATGCTGTTTTAACTTTCTCATACAGTAGCACACTTTCATTTGGAGGAAATAAAATGAATGGCTAGAGGATGATATGATCAAGTCTAAATAAATGCCCTTTCCCCTTTATTTAACTGGGAATTTTCACTTTTATTTTCTAGAAGGAACTTCAAGAAAAAAATGGAAAAATTAAATAGCAACAACAACAACAAATTAAGTCACTTACGTGAGTTAGTTTACTGACATATACTTTGTATTGCAACCAACCCTTACATCTAACCCCAAATTGGCTGGCTTGGATTTGGGCTCTTTACATTTAACTCACGTCTTTCAAAAGTGATCCAAGTAGCACTCCTTCCTTTCCAGTTTTTTTATAATCCCTTTTCTATGGACTCCCTTGCTTCCTCTCTTTCAGCTGAAGGATTGTAGTAGGATTTATTATCACAAATATAGGCAATGAACCATCAGAGGATTGATGGGTCATAAACAAGCCTGCATCATTAAAAATCCTTTGTACTTATTATAGACCAATAAACACAGTGGATATCCAGGCTCTCTGACCTTCATCTCCACCTTTAAGAAACGGTGACTAGGTATTTTTGAGACAAATCTCCCGAATGAATAGACCCCATACTGATGATTTTTCAATCCCAGCATTAACCATTGTCTAACTATTAAGATATCTTCTGTATAGCATAAGA
>NW_004444265.1:566187-571456 GCF_000243295.1 Trichechus manatus latirostris
TTACTAAGTTGTCAACTGTTTATCTTAATTAATGTAAATACAAGACTTGCAAGTCTGTTACTTTAATTTATACTTCCCTCACTAAAATTAAAGCCCTATGAGGGTAGGGATCGTTGTCTGCTTCATTGACGGTTACTTCCCTAGTTTTTAATATTGCTTTTGACTAGTAAGTGCTCAGTAAATTTTTGTTGTATGAAAGAATCTAAATCAATAGGTCAAATTTCACTTAACTTTATATTTAATGTGCAATTTGACAGTGAATTGAATAAATAATACAGGGATCAGCAATCAATCGATAATTTTCTTTTTTGTATTTATTTTAGGAAATTGGCTGCCTCAATGGAAGAATGGGTTTAATAGGAAAAAAGAAAAAATCCTCTCCCTGAAGGATGGCCTGACCATACTATCTTTCCTAATACAAGGAGTCTTATATTATTGCAAAGAAAATGAGTTGTTAGGCATTTGTAAAATACAAATCTATATAGTTTTGTTGTTGTTGCTGCTGTTTTATTTCTTCATAATTGAATTTATGATTGAATTATTTTCTTCATGATTGAATTGAATTTATCTTACTGAAATGTTAAGTATTAAGTGGTAGGATCAGCGTTTGAGTCATTTTAAGGCTTTCATAATATTAAAAGTATATAAGCGTATCATGACTAGAGATTTACCAACATGTTTTTTCAAGAGTTCTCTTCTTATTGGAAAAAACCTTCTCAATGCTCTTGAGTTCAGTGCTATAACTGAATTCAATGTCAAAATAAGATTGTGGTATTGTCCACATCAGAAGTAAAATACCATATTTGCATTGGCATTGAAAAAACTAATTTTGACTATTCTGGACGTAAATATACGGTTAGGTTCTCAGGAGAAAAACAGAAAAATGAAAGGACAATTTCATTCTTAGAATCCACTCTCATTTTCTGAGGCCCTTTATAAACTGCAAATAATAATCCCATGGATAAGGACAGATGTGGGTGATTTTTCTAAGTAGATATGCTGCAAGAATAAAATTCTTACGTAAGAGCCACCAGTGTAATGGCCAGTATATATATTTATACACAGTGAAAAGTATTATTTGAAAATTCAAGGTAGGTTTCTGGGGGACTATATATCTGTTAATTCGGTCACCAGTTCCTGCTAGTCTATTGAGGATAATTTATAATGCTAATTTTTTTCAAGAGATATTAGGAAAACAAGTTGGGCTTTATCTCTGTACTCAAGCATATTTCCTCAATGATTTCATTGGTAACTCCATGTCTAGTATTACAGTTAGTACTGATGGGCTTCCCTCATTCACATTGATATTTGTCTTATACAGAGACAATATATACTATAAAATAGACAATACATAATTGAAAGATGTAAATAAAAAAATCCTTTTAGTAGATCATTTTTGTTGGTACCTACTGTGCTCTTATTGCCTGAATAGATTATTCATTTGTTATTCAGTTCTGTTAAGGAATAAAAATATAAATATGAAAGAATTAAAAATCTAAATGCTTGCCGTAAATTTAAAAGTGAGATCTATTAAATATTCCTAGTATTAAGCTAAGTGACAATAGATAGATTACACGAAGTGTCAGTTAAGCAAGTGGTTGAAAAATGAGTGATTTTCATCCATCAGTTAAATATGGTGCTAAGTGGTATGTGCTAGCATTAAAAGCAAATTACTTATCACTTCACCAATCACAGCATGGGAGCATTCTATTGGAAGCTGTATTTTCAAGTCTTCCTTGGTCCTCAGATTTACTAAATAAATCAACTGATAATGCTTGGATAAGCAAAGGAAAAAGCTTTGATAGCATTATGGCATTTCCATTTTATAAATGCTTATCCCAGATTCTCCAAAATGATGGTCTTTTCTGTATATTGTAGTCACTAAGAATTTACACACACACACACATATACAAACACTATACACATACTCTGACTGTCTACCTACCTACCTGCTTACCTACCAATCGGTTGTTGTTGGGTGCTGTTGAGTCAATTCTGATTCAGAGAGACCTCATGTGACAGGGTAGAACTGTCCTATATGTTTTTTTTTCTTTCTTTAAAAAGTGTTTTATTGCATTTTTGGGGAAAGTATATACAGCAAAACAGGTTCCCATTCAACCATTTCTACGCATACTGTTCAGTGACATTGGTTACATTCTTCAGTTTATGTCAACGTTTCCATTATTTCTGATCTAGTTATTCTACTTCCATTGGTTTAGTCTCTCTGTCCCCCTCACCTCTCATCTATGCTTTAGAGTAATTATTGTCCATTTGGTCTCATATGGATAATTTTTAAAAGAACGCAGTTCTCAAGGGTGTAATTCTTTACTTTTTGAGCTAACCTGCTATTTCATTAAAAAGTTATTTCAGTGGATAGTTTCTGTTCACGGTTTAAAGAGTACCTCAGGGAAATAGTCTTGGAGATTCCTCTAGTCTCAATAAGTCCGGTTAAGTCTGGGTACTTTGAGGTTTTGAATTCCTGTTCTACAATTTTCCCCCTTTCTATCAGGATCCATCTATTGTGACCCTGATCAGAACATTCAGTAGTGGTAGCTAGGCACCATCTAGTTCTTCTGGTCTCAAGGTAGAAGATGCCATGGTTCATGGAGACAATCAGTCCTGTATTCTGTTTCCTTCTCTGATCCTTGGCTTTTCTTCATTCTCTTTTGCTCTAGAGGAATAGAAACGAATAGTTAGATGGCTGCTCATCAGCTTTTAAGACCCCAGATGCTACTCACCAAACTAGGATGTAGAACATGAACTTTATGAACTATGTTATGCCAATTGACTGAAGTGACCCATGAGACTAGGACTCTAAGTCTTCAAACTAAGAAAACTAATTCCATGAGGTGATCGGTTATGTCTAAGCAGTATCCACATCTGTAGCTCCTATTTGATTTATTCTATCTATCTATCTATCTATCTCTATCTATCACCTTTTTGGGTTGTTATGAAATTATATACAACATAGCATATACCAATTCATTCTTTTTCTTATGGACAATTTAGTGGCATCTATTACACTAGTCAAGATGTGCAAATTTCAGCCACATTCAGTGCTACCTTTCCTGTCACCATAAACAAAAAGTGACTGCTACCTAGAGAACAACGATCCCCCCTCCCCCTCTCATGCTGGTAAACACCAATGAACATTGGTCTCCGTATATATACCTATTCTTCCCATTTCATAAAAGTGAGATCATACAATATTTATCCTCTTGTGATCAACTTATTTTGCTCAGCATAATATCCGCCAGGTTCATCCACATTGCAAGATGATTTGAGAACTCATTTTTCTTTATGACTGTATAGTATTTCATTATATGTATGTACCACATTTTGTTTATCCATTCATCCATTATGGGCACCCCATAGGCTTTTCTTGGCTATAATCTTTGCAGAAGCAGATCTCCAGGTCTTTCTCCTGCAGAGCTGCTGGGAGGGTTTGAACCAACATCCTTTTGGTTAACAGCTGAGTGCTTAACGGTTGCCCCACCAAAGATCCTTTCTCTCTCTCTCTCTCCCTCTGTATCTATAGGCACACACATTTTATACATGTATACACACCATACACACACACACACCCACACCCACACACACACCCACACACACATACATAGAGCTTCATCTATATGGTGTAAGGCCTAAAATTAAGACTTGCTGTTATGGGCTGCCTCAACATCTAGTAAAATCAGGAGTGCATCAAATGGCCTAAATGTAAGGTCCTCTCCCCACTCTGGTCCCATGAATAAGGTTTCCTAGTCAAACAACCCTTCTTATTAAAGGGGACTAGGCACAGTTCTTTCTTAACCCTGAGTAGCGGCTTTCAGTTTCCTGCCAGCCAGCAATTATTCCAACAAGCCAATCATATCCTCCTACAAGAGGCAGAAGGCACACTACCCCCCTTGATTCTACAAAGCCTATCTCCCACTAAAACACCAAACCTATTGCCGTTGAGTCGATTCTGACTCATGGTGACCCTGGAGGACAGAGTATAACTGCCCCATAGGGTCTCCAAGGAGCAGCTGTTGGATTCAAACTGCTGACCATTTGGTTAGCAGCCTAAGCTCTTAACCTCTGCGCCATCAGGGCACCCACAGCCCCTGCTTGTTCACTCTGAATGCAACCTCCGTGTGGCCCTATGTGGCATGTGATATCCTCTTCTCCCAGGCTGTGAGTATATGTGACTAACAAACTATTGTCAGTCTCCTCTGTCCAATGTTGGATGCTGGGTATCAAGTGTTTGGTCATCCCCATAACCCTCTGGTGGGAATCCCTCACTCGTATCACAGTGAATAGAAGTCAAACAAAACAATCTGGTCCAGCTATTTTCTTTTCCAATTCCCAGTAGGCTCACTGCATTTTTGTCTCTTGAAATTGCCAGATGAAAAGCAGAAAGTAAATCCAAGCTCTTCTTGTCTTTTGTAAATACCTAAGATAATGAAAGAGAGGATATTAGGTGTCTTATAGGGGAAGGAGATTGCCAGGCCTTTCTTCCAAGGCACCTCTGAGTGGACTCAAAGCTCCAATCTTTCAGTTAGCAGCCTAGCATGTCACACCACCCAGGGTCCACCCACCTGAGAGATCCCTCAAAACTGGCTCAATTTTATTTATTTATTTCATACTCATATAGCCCTTAAATCCTATCTCATTTCTTTATGCAGATCAATTTAACTCTCTTCACTTATCACAATTTAGGCTTTCACATACCTACACACCCTGAAGGCTCAAGCACTAAACAGGCTTTTAAAAGCATTTGCTCATCAAAAATTTTACCTAGGAGGAATTCCTGTATCAACTTCTAGGTAAAATACATACAGGTGAAGTAGAAGTGAAAACAAAAACTCAAAATTAAGCCTCCTTATAACAATCAGGTAGCAAGCTTTTAATAAATAATCTTGGAACCAATTCTTGGATAGTTTGATTTAGGAGGGAGTGGATGGTCCTTGGAAACCTGCATTTTAAAAAAAGTGTTGAATGTATTTCTGACAAACTTCCAGGTGTCTATTAATACAGATAACATGAGTAATACAATAAATCAAGATAGTTTATGTTGAAAGATGTTAATGTTTCATAATCTCAAGAAAAAGTCATATTTTCCTACGCTCATGGTACATTTCTTAATAGATACCATCATCTATTAGGGTTTCCTGACAAAAAGGAAAAAAAAATCACTAAATCATGCACAGCAGAAGTTGTACAATACATATTTAGAAAATGATGCATGGAAACAATAAAGAAATAATGAAAGTGTATATAAAAAGGACAC
>NW_004444265.1:575973-577673 GCF_000243295.1 Trichechus manatus latirostris
CTGATCCTCCTACCCTTTATGTTGTGGTTGTCACAAATTACATCTTTATACACTGGGAGCCCAATAACATAGATTTACTATTATTTTTATGCATTTATCATTTAAATTGGGCAAGACGTAAGAAGCAGAGTCACAACACAGAAATATCATAAAACTGAACTTTATATTTACCTGTGAAATTATTTTTACTGGAGATCTTTATTTCTTCATTCAGCTAATTGGCTAATGCTCTCACGTTTTATCCTGAAGGACTCCCTTAGTATTTCTTATAGGGTAGGTCTTGTAACAAACTCCCTCAGCTTTTGTTTATCTGGGTATGTCTTAATTTCACCTTTACTCTTAAAGGACATTTTTGTCATAATAGAATTATTGGTTGATAATTCTTTTATTTCAGTACTTTAAATATGTCATCCACCTACTTTTTGGCCTCCACGGTTTCTAAGGTGAAATCAGAGATTAATCTTATTAAGGATTGCTTGTATGTGATGATTCCCTTCTTTCTTGCTGCTTTGAAGGCTCTATCTTTAGCTTGGTTTCCAGAGTTTGACCATAATGTGCCTTGGTGTGGATCTCTTTGGGCTCATCCTACTTAGAGTTTATTGAGCTTCTTGGATGTGTAGATTCATGTCTTGTTCCAAATTTGGGAAGTTTTTAGCCATTATTTCTTCAAATAATCTTTCTGCTCCTTTCTCTCTTCTTTGTCTAGGACTCCCATAATGTGTGTGTTGGTCGGCTTGATGATGTCCCACAATTCCTTTAGGACCTGTTACCTTCTCTTCGTTCTTCTTTTTTTTCCCTCAAACTCAATAATTTCAATTGTCTATCTTCAAATCCACTGATTTTTTTTACCTTCTGCCAATTTAAATCTGCCGTTGAATACTTCCAGTAAGTTTTTCATTTCAGTTATTGTATTTTTCAAATACAGTATTTCTGTTTGATTTCTCTTTAAGTCTTATCTCTTTATTGTCACTCTAGTTTTGTTCCTTCATCATTTTCCTGATTTCTTTTAGTTCTTTGTCCATTTACCCCTTTAGCTATTTGAGCATATTTAATTCTGTTTATTTTAAATCTTTCTTTAGTAAGTCCATTATCTGTGCTTCCTCAGGGATAGTTTCTGTCACTATATTATGTTCATTTGAATGGGTCATCCTTTCTTATTTCCTTGTATGCCTTATGATTTTTGTTGAAACTGAGGCATTTGGCTATCATAATATAATAATGATGTAAATCAAATTCTTTCCCTTCCCCGGGATTTTCTGTTTTTGTTTTTTTTTTCAATTGTTGAATGCTGTAGACATTCATTTATTTAGTGACATGCCATGACTATTTTTGCTAAGAGTGCCTTTCTGGATGTGTGTAGATATTGAAGACTTTGTTTCTTTGCTTGTATTCACCTAGTATTTTGACAGAAATTTCCTTGAATGCCAGTGGGGAAAATAATAATAATAAAACCACCGAAAACTTCTTAGTCATTGCAAATTGGCTTGGTGCTGGGGCCCTTCTTAAACTCTTAGCCAGACTTGTACTGAACCTAAGATCAGCCCAAGGTGAAAACATAGGGTCTTTTCAGGTAAATTCAATGCATGTGTCTTGTCCTGAGTATGTGTGTCACTTTCATAGTTCCCCTGTATACATGGTGCTTTTGAAAGACTTTATATCCAGAAGAAACTCTCTCCTCGGCTTCTCCTTGGGTCTATTGT
>NW_004444265.1:579121-579863 GCF_000243295.1 Trichechus manatus latirostris
CGTAGTTTAGTGAGTCCATACCATTGTTTTTGCCACAATATATTAACTGAGTTGTAAACACGTCTACAATATATTTTTAAAGACATTACAGACTGTTATTCATAGTCTAAATGTGTTTTTATAAAACTTTATCTGTCTGTATACATACAGATATATGCATACAATTGCATTAAAATTGTTTAAGAATATATATCAAAATATTGTTGTTGTTGTTTTGTGCAATTGAGTCAATTCTGATCAATAGCAACCTTATAGGACACAGGAGAACTGACCCATAGGGTTACTTAGGTTGTAATCTACATGGGAGCAGATTGCCAGAGCAGACGGTGGGTTTGAATTGCTGAACTTTAGGTAAGCAGCTGAACTCTTAACAATTGTTGTTAGATGCCATCCAGTCAGTTCCAACTCATAACAACCTTATGAACAAAGGAAAAAATTCTTGCTATGTTTGAGCCCATTGTTACAACCACTGTGTCAACCCATCTCATCGAGGGTTATCTTCTTTTTCACTGACCCTCTACCTTACCAAGCATGATGTCCTTCTCCAGGAACTGGTCCCTCCTAATAACATGTCCAAAGTACCTGAGATAAGGTCTTGCCATCCTTGCTTCAGAGGAGCATTCTGGCTCTACTTCTTCCAAGACAGACTTCTTCTTTCTTCTGGCAGTCCATGGTATCATCAATATTCTTCACAAACATTGTAATTCAAAGGCTTCAATTCTTCTTTGGTCTTCCTTATTCA
>NW_004444265.1:580863-588098 GCF_000243295.1 Trichechus manatus latirostris
ACCAATTCTTTTTGGTACAGTGACTTTGTATATTCCTTCTATCTTCTTTTGATGCTTCCTGAGTTTTTCAAAATTTTGTCTATAGAGTCCTTCAAAATTGCAACTCAAGGCTTGAATTTTTTCTTTAGTTCTTTCAGTTTGAAAAATACCAAGTGTGTTCTTCCTTCTTGGTTTTTTAACTCCAGGTAATAATACTTTACTTTGTCTTCACAAGTTGCCCTCTGAATCCTCTGTTCAACCTCTTTTACTTCATTTCTTCAGTTCACTTTAGCTACTGTATGTTCAAGAGCAAGTGTCAAAATATTAACACTAGTTGTTTGTTGGTGTTGATATTGGTGTTTGAGATAAATTACTTTTTTTTCAGCATCGAATTTTTTATATTTTTTAAAATAAATAGGCAGTTAGTAAACAACTAATAAATGAAGGTGAAAGATAAGTGAAAAGTAGTTAGGCAAAGAAGATTTAAAAGGTATTTAAAATTGCATTCATTATCAAAATATTTTACTGACACAGTCATAAGCAGATAAACCAGTTGAACTGAATAGAAAGTCTAAAAATAGAATGGAAGTATAAGAATTTGATGTTTGGTAAAGATGGCATTTAAAAATTATTACTTAAGCCATTTTTGTCTGGATAAATATATACAATTATATGTATATATGTACCTGATAAAATGTCTGACACACATGAGTCTTGGATAAATATTTAACTTATTGATTAAATGACTAGTTCAAATTTTTTACTCAGGATGTCACATGCCATTTAATTTTTTAAAGGTGTTAGTGGTTATTATCTATTTATTTATTATTATTAGCACTTCTTTTAATGGAGAGTCTTTATTGTTTTTGCAGTCAAATATATCAGTGTTTTCCTCTGTCTGGCTCCCTTCTCTACTCTAAAAAAAAATGTTGTTAATCATGAGGTCCTATTGTCCCCTAGTTGCTTCATAGTCGTATGTTTTAGAATTAACCCTTTAATTCCTGAAGAATTTACCTTATTGAGGAAAGATTCAATCTCATTTTTTTCCCCCCACTTATCCAATTCTCCCTGGGTCATTAAATCCGTAACACTTCCTTTTGTAACCAAACACTACCTTTTGCAAACTAAATGAAGAAGAATTTAATCTTGCCCCCAACTACACAAACCAACTACCAGAGCTGCCTTCTATGGGTTATGTCAATAAAAACTCTAACCCCTCAGGTCAGATAATTAGATGTATGATAATTAACTGTATGAGTAATTATTGTGTTATGCAAATAAACAATGTAGATGAGTCATTTCATTAAGTAAGCACCATGGGATACTTAGGTTTTGATCTCTGTCCTAGTTTTTTGGGGATAAGTAATTTCTATGAACCACTCTTCTGAACCAGCAATAAAACATCACTAGTAGGCTCACATTAAGCTGGATATATGCAGACTGCTTGATTTGTATTGAATATGTGTCTGGTGGTTGGAGCCCACTGTAATGAACTAGCCCACAAATCACAGCTTAATGGGAATCTACTTTTACATATTGCTTAATTAAAAGTTGTGAGCTTATTAACATGTGTCTTTGGCACTGAGCTTTGGGGATGTAATCTTTGTGCAAATAAGACTAGGTTGTAAAAGTTTTATAGATTGATGATGATATTATAGTCCATACCTTAATAACCCATTATTTTCCCAAAGAATTTTTCATATCCTACATTCTTATATACAGCTGGAAAATATTCTTCTATTAAAAAATGTTTTTCAATGTGTAGGGCCAACTGTAATACATACTGGTACCAAAAAAGGGTTATACTTTAAATATTTCATCTGAACGCTCCTTATTCATTTAATCTTACTAACAAAGCTATCTGGCACAGTCCAAAACCTGTCTATCATTAGATGGGCTCCAGGTAGTATAGATCCATTAGGTATGGGTTTCCAGAATTTCCATTATAAATCTCTATTTTCAGGGATTTATAATATAGCTATAAAAATTTGCCCCAGGCTTTAACTTGGAATACAAGTTCTAAGCCTGAGAGAGCACATTGTTAACACATGAAAAAAAAAAAAAATCATGTTGTTGTTTTCATCTTACCAAAGTGAAAAAAGTAATCGCATGTAACCATTTTCAAATACTGTCTGATATGCCACTGTAAGATGGTTTTTGGAGTTTTTTCTTTTATTTCCTTTTGCTTTGACATGACGTTATACGATATGTTTGTAATTTTAACTGAGCCATTCGGTGGCTTCTTCTTTCTAATGTCAAAGTGAATGATATTTCCTACTTGCCTGACACTACCGTTCTTGGTCTGGACATCTTTGGTCTTTTTTGGTGGATCTTTCAATGTGGAGCATTTCTGGAGTTCTTTCAATGAAGTATCTCAGTTAACTTACTCGTACCAATATTTGGGGAAAAGAAGTGTTAATTGTTTTAAAGTGTTGAACTCTATTATATTGCTTTGGGCAATGGGTAGGACTATTTTAATTAAAAAAATTAAATCTATCTCCATGATAATGAGGAATAAGTGGCCATGGAATAATGGAAAGAGCTGTGGGATAGGAGAAAAGCCTAAATTTTTCAATAAATGGTTGTGTGACCTTGAGAGATTTACCTGAACACCTGAACTTGTTTCTACATCTGTCAAAAGAGTTTGAAGACAAATTGATCTGCAATGTTCCTTTAGAATTTGAAAATATCATATTACTGCTAACTGCACATAGCTTGCTAAATTCACCAATCACTTTCTTGCCGCTAAATCCAGCAGAAACGTTTTAGTTTTCAACTTACTTAATCTCTTTCAAAGCATCCTAAATAGATAACCACCCACTGCTTATGGATACATGGCTTCTAAATTACTCAATTTCAAGGGTTTGTAGTTTTTTTCTTTTTCTTCCCATATCTCTCTGCTGTTTCTTTCTCACATCAACTCAACCACTAAATGGTGAATTTCACAAGACTGGGCTTTTTGGACTCCTCTTATTGTCCTATGGTCATTCCCTAAGACACCTGTTTCTTTCAAATGGCTTCAAATGTCATTTCTTATGGATTGAATTGTGCCCCTTCAAAATACGTGTTGAATTCCTGGTCCCATTCCTGTGGATGTGATCCTGTTTGGAAATAGGCTTTTCTTTTGTTATGTTAATGCAGCCATACAAGAGTAGGATGAGAGTTATAAAAAGAGCAGAATAGACACTGAGACTCACATTGGGGAAGACACCATATGAAGACAGACACACAAGGCAGATGCATCTACAAGCCCAGGAAAACCAAGGATTGCCGTAGCTACTAGAAGCTGAAAGAAACAAAGGAAGACAGTCCACTGAATTTGGACTGTTAGTCTCCGTAGCTGTAAGAAAATAAACTTCTGCTTTTTAAAGCCACCCACTTGTATTTTTTGTTACAGCAGCACTAGAAAACTAAGATGCCATTCATGTTCCTTCTCCCAAATGTCTATCTGGGGTCTAGATCTCTTTCTTCTAAACTCCAAAAACCAAAAAAAACCCACTGTTGTTGAGTCAGTTAGGACTCATATACCAACCCTATAGGACAGAGCAGAACTGTCCCATAGCATTTCCAAGGAGCAGCTGGTGGATTCAAATGGCCTACTTGTTGGTTAGTAGCTGTAGCTCTTAACCACTACACCACCAGGGCTCCTTTTAAACCCTAGAGCTTTTGAATCCCATGTCCACACAACATTTCCTCTTGAATAAATGACTCGTTATTTACAGGTTTTCCCACCTTCTGCTCCAAATCTGCTTCTTCTTTTCCTGTTAAATGAATGGCATCACTTTTCACCAAGTTATTCAAAATCCTTAGCTTCTTTCTGATATAATTTCTTCCTCTCCGCATGATACACAGTCAGTCCTTCCAACTGTTTAAATGTACAAATGTGTCCATCTCATGTTATTACTATTGTCATTTCCTTAGTTTAGTTCATGAATATCCTCTCTGATGACTGATACAACCTCATCCCCCCCTTCCACTTCCCGTCTTGTCCTACTCAATTCAGTTGTCAACTTGTTGAAAGAGGACAATGAGAAAAAAAGAAAGTAACTCTAATCTTGTCACCAGATAGCTTAAAGCCATTCGATAGCTGTACATTACACTTAAGCTAAAATCACCAATCCCTAATACACAAAGCCCTATGTGATCTGAGTCTCTAGCCTTGTTGCTTATGACACTCTCGTTACTCTCTCCATTCTAGTCCTCCTGGATTTCTTCCATATCCTCAAGATCATCTTTGCCTTTTCTACTTTGGGCCTTGGCATGCTGTTCTCCTGCCGGGAATACTCCTAATGCTCTCCAGTCCTTCTCTTAGGTAACCTCTCCACATCCTTCAGGCCTTGCTGGAAAGAGTTGGGGGAGGTTGTCCTCTGGGATAGGTTCCCTATACCACACTCAGTGCCCCTCTTCTTTTCTAGGCTCTAAGCCTCATGAAGCATGGTCCTTTTCTCTCCTTCAAGGATCTGACCACAACTCCACCTGGTGCCTGGCACATGGCAGGTGCTTAATGAAAACTTACCACCTGACAGATTGCAGAGACTGAAGTCCAGCAAAAGACATAGACCAGCTCTAGCCATGTCTGAGACCCTGTGATCAGTAGGAATTATACATTCCACCTACCGTTGTCTAAAACAATTATGCATTATGTCATATACTTCCACAGGAAAACAAGGACAATTAAATAACAGCCATTGGTTGATCTGAGCCCTTGGTTTCTAACAACCAGGATGTAGGGGAAGAACTTGCTCCAAGCTATCAGGCAGCTCACCATGGATGTTATAGGCCAGGCAAGCCCTGCAGTGCTAAGTTTCCATTGACTAGTCACTTTGTTTCAGGTATGTACCTTCCCTCCTGTCATGGTTTGAATTATGTCCCCCCAAAAATGTGTGTCAATTTGGCTGGGCCACGATTCCCAGAATTGTGTGGTTGGCCTCCATTTTGTGATTGTAATTTTATGTTAAAGAGGATGCAGGTGGGATTGTAACACCACCTTTACCCAGGTCACATCCCTGATCCAATCTAAAGCGAGTTTCCCTGGGGTGTGGCCTGCACCACCTTTTATCTCTCAAGAAATAAAAGGAAAGGGAAGCAAGCAGAGAATGGGGGACCTCACACCATCAAGAAAGCAGTGCCGGGAGCAGAGCACACCCTTTGGACCGAGGTCCCTGTGCCGAGAAGCTCCTAGTCCAGCGGAACACTGAGGAGAAGGCTGAGAGAGAGAAAGCCTTCCCCTGGAGCTGACACCCCAAATTTGGATTTTTAGCCCACTTTACTGTAAGGAAATAAACTTCTCTTTGTTAAAACCATCCACTTGTGGTATTTCTGTTGGAGCAGCACTAGATGACTAAGACACCTCCCTGGATCCATCTTCTCCTCTTCTTTTAGTTTCTTTTGTTCTGAGTGTTTGTATATCACTTGGACTGTAACGGAGAAAAATCTTTAAAAAAAGGTAAATTTTAGAAACTTTATATATTAGTACTTTCATAGTTATTGCATTATGTAAGAAAAAAGTCTATAGATTGAAAAAATGAAAGTTCTGTAATGATGGAAATTTGAGCTTTACGGCTTGAATGGAACAGAGATTCTGAGGCCATGCTAGTCTTCTCTGAACTGCTCAAATCCCAACAAAAAGACAACAGAATCTATGTAAGTTTCTATTTTTTAATTGAGAAATTCTATGCCTTTAGGAGGAGTCCCTGGGTGGTACAAATGGTTAAGTGCTGTTCTGCTGATGGAAAGGTTGCCCATTCAAGTCCACCCAGAGGTACCTTGGAAGTAAAGCCTGGCAATCTGCTTATGCTTAGTGTCACCATGAGTCGGAATCGACTCAATGGCAACTAACAACAAAACAACAACAACAACAACAACGTGCCTTTAGGAAACTTTCCTTGCTCAGAGCTTTGCAGGGAGCAGAGCTCCCCAGCTTCTTAGCTACTTCTAGGTCTTCTTCCATGGTTGAGTTTAAATCAAAGTGTATTTCATTGACAATGGCACAGGAAATACTATAGACCATAAGGATGGAAAATACTTCTATTCTCTATGCAGGAACATAAAACCAAACTTGTTGCCATCCAGTTGATTCTGACTCACAGTGACCCTAAATGAGATAATTAAAATTTTCCAGTACAGATCTCTTGAGGACTTGGCAGATACTGGGGAGACTCTGCCACTGAAATGTGGTTTGAACTAAATGACCCTGAGCTCCTTTCCAACCCTTGGATTCCATTAATCTAACATTCCCCCTCACAGCACATAGACAACACTTCTGCTCCTAAGCCATTAAGAGGAGTTAATCGGACTGATTCTATTGACCTGAACAAGGAAAATCTTGTAGATGGGCTGGAAGGCCATGTCCATTGAAGCATGATGCCTTGGCAACATTAAAGGGATTTTAAAGAAAATGTGGCTGGTCCCTAGGCCAGGTGACTACCTGGAAATCCATTCACATCTGAAAATCATTTGATTCCTATATTATTATTATTATTTTGAACAGGTTTTCTTTAAATGAGGAAAAGAATGCTGGTTTGTGGCAAATGAACAGAAAAAACTTTATTCCAACATTCAGGAAAGTTTTTTTTTTTTTTTCTTTTCCCCAGTAGTATGCATGGAGCTTTAGCACTAAAATAATACTTCTCATGATGGTACAAAAAGAAAAAAACCTATTTGAGTAAAAAGACTGGGTAAAATGACACCCAATCCCTTTGCTGCCCAGTTTGGTCAGTTAGTGATCACAGAGTTTCCATTTATGTTAATTTCAGTTTTTTGTGAAGAAAAATATTTTAGAATAAGAGTTGTTTCAAATTCACTTCTAGTGTAGCACGGATATTGAGCAGGCTTAATGTTCATTATATTAACACCATTTAATAATCCCGGTCTAATACCGTTTGGACCCCTCTGCAATTACTACATAGGGGACATCACATAATGCTATAACTGTGGTTATTTTTGTCAACGATTTCAATTCACAATATTTATAAGCTTCATACTGTACTCCAAGAATTGTGCCGTGGAGTTAGAAATATATGTAGTACATGAGTTCTACTTTTAAGTAGTTATAATCTACTTGACAAGTCATGATATATAAGAAATACAATATTTTCTCTTTTAATAATATTTTACAGAGTATAGCAGCTAAATTCTAATTATTGTTAACTGGTCAGTGAAGCATAGACATAGATGTTTTTTGAGGGGCTGAGGCCATGGATAAGGGGCCCTGGCAGCATAGTGGTTAAGTGCTTGGCTGCTAACTGAAAGGCCAA
>NW_004444265.1:589116-590311 GCF_000243295.1 Trichechus manatus latirostris
ATCACATTTCTTTTTCTTTTCTCCTCTTTCCTTCTCCATTCCATGCTTCTTTCATTGTATCCAAAATTATTAGTCAAAGATCCCTTACAAATTATTCTGAGTCTTGCAACTTCCCAAATGTCTTTGAATATTTGCATCCAATTGTAATATGAAAAGAAATGCTTCTAAGACTGTAACAAGAGAAGGGAATTCTCCAAAAAGGTAATGTTTTATTTGGTGAACCTGTTTAACTTAGGTTTATCAGTTTGATTGCTATTTTGTTGTGTAACACGGATGTTAACCCACCTGACTTTTGAATATGTGAGATAGTATATGTTTTTCATTCTGATCAGGGACATCATAAAAATAAATTTTTTGATTAATTGATATTCATATGAAATGTTTCCATTTTAATAGAGTCCATAGTTGTTCTTCAGGGAGAAGTCAGCATTTTTGTGTGAAATTATGTGTATATTGCTTAACCAAGCCTTTTCAATTTAAGTTACTCACAAGAAGTATTCATGCTGGTTCACTTTCCAGAGACCCTTTTCTTCATTATAGCTAATAATTTTTGATGCAGTTATTACTAATTATCAAAGAAAAACTAATGAGGCTTCTCATGACATAATAGGATAACTATTTCTGTTAAGCAGCTAGGCTTTTGTTGGGATAGTATTTTCAGGAAATATCACAAAATAATGTATTTAAAAATTAGAAAATAGATACCCGTTTGACAGGGTAACTCTAAACTGTATTTGACCTCATTTATTGAACTTTAATATTGACAATGCACAACATTTTCTACTGTTAAAAATGCAGTGGAAAAAATGTAAATATCAGTCATGATATTCCGTTATTTTTAAGCGATTATGAGCTTTCAGCAGATATCGTCGATGAAATTTTACTAGTGAATCTCCAGTCACTACATAGTGATGCTTTTGAAAAAGGCAACTGACAATTAACAACTATATATATATATATTTTAATATATTTGGATAGAAGTAGGTCTTTCTGTTTAAAATTTTCATATAGTTTCCTGGGTGCCCACAAGAACAAGGTTAAATGAAACTTACAGTTGTGTTGAAATCAAATGATAGACAAGGTACATCTATTAATAATAACCAAAATTTATTTAATGCTTTGTGAGTATAGGGCTTAGTTAAATTCTCAAATCCTCCAATAAGGTAGGTCTATTAGTTTTACTATACTTATGAGT
>NW_004444265.1:590778-593467 GCF_000243295.1 Trichechus manatus latirostris
ATTGAAAGGCCCTTGGATTGACAATGGAATTGTTTATATACTGGGAAAAGTGTATAAATTTTATGTTTAAGTGGAACAAATATAATTCAAGCTTTTGACCAGGATGTACATTTATAAAACATTTTATTTCATCATTTAAAATAACATTTTCCCTTGATACTTTAAACCTAAAATTATATCCCAAGGTAGGCAAAGAAGAAAGCATTCTTTGAAACACTGAATACAATCAGTTGACTAGAAAATAGAGTGTGTATCTTACTTAAGCATATTTATTGATCATTGAGGGTAAATGTGGGTAATAATAATCCATCGCATGAGTAGTTAACTACTGCTAAAACGCACAAATAAACTTACTGAAGCTTAGCATGGCCAAAATCAAAATAAATCATATTATCATATTGAAAATTTAAACTGATCACTAATTTCTAAAGACTCCCTAAGCTTGGCTCTTAGAAATGTTAATGGTGGAGAATTTAGCTCATAATTTTCAAGTTATGACTTTGGTAAAGGAGTTTTTAGAAGCAAGTTCCAGGTGATGGCTAAATCCAATTTTCTTAGATTTATAGCACCACAACCACTTAAATATTACAGACCATGGTACTTTACCGGCAATCAGGAACTTAATAATCTCTCCTCAAATAAGTCACCTGACTAAACATCTCAAATGTTTTACCACCAAAACCTTTTGGAACTTAATATGATTAATGGGCCACATCACTTGCTAAATGTTGGTTTTAAGCAACTTCTCAATATAATTCTTTCTGGATGAATTGAAAACATTATATATTGCAATACTGTCTTCAACATTTTAGAAAACAGTTTCTGAGATGACTGTTAAACCTTTATGTCTGTTAGCAGCTTAAATAATGTACGTGTTTTGGATCACTTTAATGACTCCATTATTAACCACTGAAACTTCTTCTAGCTCCTTGTACAGAGTGCTTCCAAAATCAGGTTAAGCACCTCTGAAGTTCCCACTACGTTTTCATTGGCTTTTGGCTCTGTGGACAGAAACCTGCAATGTAACAAGCTGCTCGGCCCTGACAAAGATGCACCCCTTCCCTGACATGCATACAAATCTTACACTGTTAGTCTTCCACATTCACCAGGTCAGCAGGAATGCTTTCCTGAGAAATCAGACAATAATGTCAACCAATTTAAAATAGCAGGACATATACTCTTCTTCTTTTAAATTATCTAACTACCAGTTTATTTAAAGTGATTCCAAGTAGTTAGAAATCAAGAAGAAAAACCGAATTGGCAGTTACAGGAGAAAATTCAGATTGACCTAAGGCTTTTCCCCTATAACAGTAAATATGACAAGGGAATATGCCCTTATAATTTTGAGAAAAAAATGCTTGACCTAGAGATTTCTACTCCTAAAGAGGTGTCATCTACAGATCAAGGTGACAGAAAGGGCATATATGCAAGAGTACATTCTGCTCCACCCAAAGTACTAAAAAAAGGAAAGAGTAATCAAAATAAAGAACATCAAATGAGAAGCTACTATAGCAAAGAATTATAGTAACAAATGGATGCAATACAATAGATGTGATCAAAATAAACAATGCCCATGACAAAATAATTCTTAGCTTTGAAAGTGCATAATACAAACAATAATTCAGTAGTAATTGTATCTAAAATATATCACACCAATGAAAACCAGAAAGTGGATAGTGGCAGGAGGGCCTCTGGATAAGCATGGAGGTTAGACATGTGCATTTACCACTGCTCTGTATGATAATTCCACTAAATGAAAGTAAATTGACTTTTAAAAGATATAAATGTACAGAATAATTGTGTAGACATGAATAATGAAACTGGCGAATTTGCAAGGAAATGGCTGACAACTTATTGAGCAATCAAGAGAAAGATGAAACTTATTTTACAAGTAAGAGAAGTTCAGAATTAGACTGATTCATGTTGCAAATCCCAGAATTATTAGAAAATGGAGATATCTATGAATTAGGGATGGAAAGTCTTTATTAGAAGCAATTAGAACTCCAGATGCCCAACCCCACTTTGTGCAACTATCAGAATGAACTTTCTCCACCTTGAACACCAAGAGTTTGCTCTCTGAAAAAACGAATCTGATCCAAACACTCTGGACTTGAGGATACCAAACAAACCAAGTGTGGACAGTATCATAGAGAAACAGGTAAATAAAAGAGACAATATTGAATGGTGAAGTCTTTGGAGTTGCTTCTAACATTTCACTCTAAGAACACTACCAGCCAGACTTATTCCAGATATGAAACTGGTAAAAAAGAAAGACATAAAAAACTAAGCACTGAGGGTTCTCCAACAAAATGGCTCATCTAGATCATTCTGTAGTGAAGTAAACCATTTGGAAGCCCCATCCATGCATGCAAAGCTTTCTAGTGTTTCAATCTTTGGTACTCATAGTGCTTGGGGTTCTTTGACTTCTTGCACCTGTAGTTTTATATCTCTCGTTATTTTTTAAAAAAATTCTTAATCATTCTTTCTTCAAATACTTTATCTGCCCTGTTCTCTCTCTCCTTTCTTTTTAAAATTCAAATTATACACATGTTAGAACCTGTAATATTGTCTCACAGCTCTTGGATGCTCCATTCCGCCCCCCAACCCTGCTTTAGGGTTTTTTTCCTTTCTGTGTTTCAGTTTTGGTAATTTTTATGGTCTTTTCTTCAAGTTCATTGATTCTTTCTTC
>NW_004444265.1:593567-594651 GCF_000243295.1 Trichechus manatus latirostris
TCTAACAAATTAGCTTGCCACCATTTGATATACATATATTGACAGAAGAACACAAAACCTGTGGGTGAAGGAAACACACTATTGATTACTTACAGCAAAAACAGAAGCCAGAGAAACATCTTATATTTGTTGTTCATCCTTCAGCCCCCATACAGCAACCTGATGGGGGCAAAGCATTTACCTGAACACTCAGCAAGGTACACCACAGGTAAGGAATTTGAAGTTAGGAGATGCTAAGCTTTTATGGGGCTGCTAGCACGTCTACCTGTCATATCCTTCAGAGAGATACTACTCATTACCCTGGAATGTAAGCAAACATTCTCTAGGAAAGACAGGTGAGATATCTCTAGGTTTACTACACCCAAATGTAAGTATGTTTCTCTGGGGAGAGGAAGGAGAGAGCTTTATGTTTACTAGGTTGAAACATCTCCAGGGAGGTAGGTCTCCAAACCTATTTCTAGTTTACAACACTTTTTGCTGTTCAAACATATATTTTTCTTAGAAGACCAGGACTATACAGGAACTCAAGAGATCGATGGATAATTGCCTTCCAATAAGCCTGTTGAAGACATCTTCATCTTTGTTACTGTGTACTTTTTTCATTACTAGACTTATTTTTTTGAGGAGCTTTAGTTTTACAAAAAAGTTGAGCAGGAAGTATAGAATGTTTCTATATACCTCTCTTCTACTCTATCCTGCACATAATCTCCTAATTATTAACATCTTGTATTATCTGGTATAGTGGTTACAATTGAATTAATTCTGATACATTATTATTAATTGAAAGTCATAGTTTATATTATGGTTCATTCTTTGTGTTATACAGTTGTATGGATTTTAGCACATTCAAAATGTCATGGAACTACATTTAGAGTATCAAACTGAATACTTTCACTCCCTAAAAATGCCCTGTGACCCACCTATTTATCCCTTCTCCTGCCCTCAACTCCTGGAAACCACTAATCTTTTTACTGTCTTTATAATTTTGCTTTTTCCAGAATGTCATATAGTTGGAATCATACAGTATATAGTCTTTCAGACTGACTTCTTTCATTTAGAGATATGCACTTAAGTTTGCTCCATG
>NW_004444265.1:594751-603394 GCF_000243295.1 Trichechus manatus latirostris
TTGAAAGGCATTCAACTATGTGGATCATAACAAATTATGGATAACATTGAGAAGAATGGGAATTCCAGAACACATAATTGTACTCATGAAGAATCTGTACATAGACACAAAGACAGTTGTTCAAACAGAACAAGGGGTTACTGCATGGTTTAACATCAGAAAAAGTGTGTATCGGGATTGTATCCTTTCACCATACTTATTCAGTCTCTGTGCTGAGCAAAGAATCTGAGAAGCTGGACCAAATGAAGAAGAACATGGCATTAGGATGGTAGGAAGTCTAATTAACAACGTGCAATATGCAAATGACACAACCTTGCTTGCTGAAAGTGAAGAGGACTTGAAGCACTTATTGATGAATATCAAAGACTACAGCCTTCAGTATGGACTATACCTCAACTTAAAGAAAACAAAATTCCTCACAACTGGACAAATAAGCAACATCATGGAAAAATGGAGAAAATATTGAAGTAGTAAAGGATTTCATTTTACTTAGATCCACAATCAACACCTGTGGAAGCAGCAGTCAAGAAATCAAAAGACACATTGCATTGGGTTAATTGCCTGCAGAAGACCTCTTTAAAGTGTTAAAAATAAAGATTTCACATTGAGGACCAAGGTGCACCTTCCACCATACAAAGGACATCATCATAACAAAGATACAATCTGAGTTAATCCATGTAAAAACTGCAACATTTCAATATTATTAGTAGTAAAGTTTAAATCTTGACACAAAGTTTTAAATACCATTCCAAAGCTATTAACGTATCTTGAAAGAGTCAGGGCTAATAAATATAATATAGTAGTGGAAGAATATATAAAAAATAAACAGATTTATTTAAAGGGATGCATTAGCAATACCATATTGTAGGAAAATGGACACTAGTGTGCATATTTTGTACGTAAGATCGAAGCATGATGGATAGTAGTAATGAACTAGGCATCTCTTGTGCATCAATTCAAAATCCTCTTGACATCACCTCTTACTCTGGCTACTGCTGTGACAATTAATTCTGTATGAGATTTGAGTAGATTCATGCAGGTGTAACAGTAGTGCCTTGCCACAGTGCTGTGATAGAAACTTTGACTCCCTGTCCTGAGACTTCTCAGAGATCCCCACAGGAAACTCTTCTACAGTAACACACGATTAGCCTGGAAGTGTGAGAAAGTTGATGTCCTTGAAGCTGCCCTTGCCCAAGGCGAATGGGAGTCCATAGTTAAATGCTTCCTGCACGTGTTTGACCCCAGGGGAGACAGTTCTGAGACACACTTCATAGGCCTTCTCAGAAGGTTTCATTGGCTCAAGAACACTTGCCATTAATGGTGGCCAACTTGATAATATATTATTGGGTGAATTTCCATTAATTCCCTGTTTCACTCCGCTCATCTCAATCCTGCTGCCTGTATCCCATTGTCCCCCAAAATACCTGTGCTTTCATTTTCATGTTAATCTTTTGGGGGAAACTCGGGGTAAAAGAATGGATATTTGAATCTGCCCTAGAAAGCAGACATTTAGGATGGAATGTTTGTGCTGAGTTACCAGTCACTAGTAACTCCATTGCTGGTGATAAGTTAATGGTGATAAATCCTGACATGTATGGCATCCTGAATAATAAGATTTTCATATATGTGCATTGGGACGAGGTACAGGTGGAAGGTGAAACACTGGGTTGTATAGCAGATGTGACACTTGAGTCATAACGGCAATTATAATTAAAGCAACTGTGGCATGGGCTATCTTGAATCCTTGGGGTGGGGCAATACGTCAATGGAGTGACACACTTAGGGAATTTTCTTGCCACAACCTTAGGCTTTGTTAAGTAAGAGGAGCTGGTTCTTAGGGATGGGATGATTCTGTCAGGGACTAGACCCAAAAGGATGAATGTCTTGGTCATTCCTCCAGGAAGAAATTTAGACCAGTTAAAATGCTGGTCAAAAGTGAGGGATATTAGACATAATGGTAGAAGAGGAAGATGGTGGACATTCTGGTTTGAGGACAAGCTGCAGCAGCAGGAACTATAACTATTTCCTCTAACTCTCTTTGTATTAAGACCTTGCAGAGATTATAGCAGACCATCCCCTTCAAAGGGACTCTGTGATTGATTGGACTTCATGGAGGATATGAGTTGATCTCAACAGACAAGGGTGGACTATATCCGATAGTTTTCATGTACCATCTCAATTTTCTCTCAGCCTTAGCTCTCACTCCGGTTACAGTTGAGGTGACCAATTGCACACAGGCTTCACCCAATTCATCCCAGGGCAATTGGAGAGTGTCTCTCTTTGAACCAACACAGCATCTCCCTCATTCTCTTGCTTGGCCTTCTTTGTGCCATGGTGAAGGCCTTCCATAGGAACCAGCTGGTCATTCACATTAGTGAAACCTAGAGGTGCAGAAAGTTCATATCTGGGAGCCACCTTGTAATAATAGCTGATGGAATCATCTCCCAGGCAGGCAGTTCTGAGAGACATTTTAAGTCTCTTCAGTAGGTCCTGACAGGATTGAGCACCCATCTCTTGGAGCAGGGATCAGCTCTTCAATGTGCCCCTGTATTGACTTTTCTCTACTTTTCTATTTCACTCCCCTGTTTTGCCTGCCTGCTCACTGGGATTATATTCCAGATTTGTTGCAGACTCAACTTTCAGGTGAATAGAGCCTAAAATGATGGGGCTGAGACTAAATGGGAGAAAATAATAAAACTGACGATACTATGTGAATCAGGATTAATTATGCAGGCAGAAAGAGGATATGCGATATGCTTTCCTAATTACGCTACTGACCTAAAGACGTGCTGATGCACTTCAGGAACACGTCTTCTCAGTCTGTTCGTATCTAATAAACTCTTGACTGTAATTACTATATACTGCTTGTTCTATCAACTTCAAAAATACAGAAATTATAACTTGTTTTAATTTCTTCCATATGGAAGACCTGGTGAGTGACACAGAGGAATCTTGGGAATCTTGGGCAAAAGTGATCATGCCATTCTGGAATTAAAAATAATAAAGGGATTTCATGGTTGGTTGAGTGAGATATGTTCCCAGATTTTTTGAAATTGGATTTGATAATTTTCAGATGAACAATAGTACGATCCTGTTTGCAAAAACCCTGAAAGTGTGGTACAAGGGAGATAAAACAAAAGTCTGGTACAGGCCTCTAAGAACTATATCAACATTGCTGAAGCCTAAAGCAAGCAAACATTTGCAAACAATGCTAAAAACAGAAGAAGAAGAAAAAAGAAAACCTCTTAAATTCTATGTTTAGAAAAAGAAAATAAAAAATGAAAGAATGAGACTTCTGTCTATGGAAAATATAAGAAAATAAATATATGGCATCAAGCTAGGAATGAAACAGGCATGTAGTCCAAGGATAAAGATAGCCAAAGGTAACCAGTATAAAAGGGAAGAACAATATCTATATATTTGAATATACTTTATTTCCTAAGATTGATAATGTTATTAGCCTGCTGTGAATGATCAAAACTCTTTCTCTGTTACCATATTCGTGTGTGTGAAATGTAAGACTTAGAAAATTCCAATACATTTATGAAATAAAAATACCATTCATTTTCCAAGATTCTATGATTGAGGCACAATGTTTTATTTACCTTATACAGAGTTTTTAGAGTTATCTAGGATATAAATACAGGTATTGTGTGCACGCACAGGCCTACAGAAAAAAGCACACATAGATGCACATTGTTACCCAAGTTAGTATGCTTTGGGTCACTAGTAAGTCTAGTTTGGATGTCGGAGGCTAGGATAAGCAGTTTATTGGGGACAGAAAGAAAGATCTGTGGCACTTCCAAGTCCAGACTGAGGCGTGTGGGAAAAGGTGTCAGACTTCTCGAACCATCCAGGAAGTCTTTGTGAGGCAGACAACTTAAGGGATTTTAAAATGTCTACAGATGTGTAAACCTCGTCATTTCAAGCATGTATTTACCCCCGAAATTGAACCCATGTGTGTCAAATCACAGACTATAGATTTCAAAGGGAAACAGGACTGAACGTTTCTGTTCCAAGCAGGTTTTTTTGGAGTAGCAGCTGCATTGGTTTCAAGATAAGGGCTTCTTTATCCAGGCAGATGCGGCAGCCATCAGAAGCTAATTTGCTGGGATATTCACATATGCAAATCATATCACAACGCTGAAATGCAACCACATAATGACTGGAAAATGTTATACTCATAAATCATACCACCACAATCATCAAAATTTCCACTCAGCCAGGACAAATTCAACAGCATTTATGTCTTTCCAGCTTTTAGCCCATAAAAACTCTTGTGTTTTTGGAGAGTGTGTTACTCTGGTGATCTTAAAACTCCCAAGACTGGTATAATGAGTCCTCAAGTGCGTTATAACTTACCAGTAATTACATTTCAACATATCTGCTTTCAGCAGTTAGTGTTATATTCATAAACATTTAAACACTGAATTAGGCATAAAATAAGAACGTTGGCAACAACCCGGCTTAATTTCATTAACTATTAGGTAAACTTAGTATTTCTTCTTCAAATAATCCTTGGTTTTGAATGCTAAAGATGTAATGAACTTCATGGTTCATAGCATCTGACATTGCTTAATTAATGGGTGCATTTATAGTACATAGGCCTCGGTAATTGATTTATATGCATGATTTGCACACACAGCTGTTAGTTCCTGTAGGAAAGTCATAATTCAGATGTGTGCATATTTTACAGATATGGGGGAAAAATTTGAACCTGACAAGTTCTCCCAAAACATGATAGCAAATTAATAGCTTAGAAACAAACCTATAGGATAAAACATTCAAGTTATAGTCTTGAATTTTAACAACACGTGCCTTTCAAAAAAAGTTGAGATAATGCTATTGTTTCTTTTTAAATATTTACCTTCATAAGCAGCAAGAATTAAGTTAAATACCCTTCTGTTCTAATCTACATATAGGAAGGAAACAATGAGTCAATTGCATTAAAATGGATCAAAAACTTCAGAGACAGTCACCTAGATAGTAATTGGTCCTTTCATGGGTATATGCGCCACATGCCTATATAAGCGTTTATATGTATTATTCTCTATACATGGAAGGCATATACGGTTCATGATGTCTGAAGAGTAATGCATACCCCTCTAAGGTAATGACAGATTGTAATTTACATTTTCTTAACTAATTTCTGTAAGTGAACAATCATACTAATTCATAAGCAAGCTGCCCTCAAGTAAGTGCACAGTTTGAAATGGAGAACAGGGGGCGCCATCAGTAATAGCCAGTAATAAGTCTACTGACCGGAAGTGGCTGCTCCATTATGTAACGAATAATGTGTAAGCCAATGCGGGTACTGTATCTGTATTTCCCCCATCGTACTTAGGGACCTATATCATCAGGAAGAAACTAGGATTTCTCTCTACTCTGGGGTCATGGGTTAAGTCTTCTCTAAATGTCAGATGTACATTTTACGGGCAGGCGTGGAAAGTCCACTCTTAGCTTGTACAGCAGATTACTCAGGAAAGCCAAACTTGCCAACTGGGGAGTTGGAATGAAGTCCTTGGTTCTCAGGGCAGAGCCTCCTGTGGCAGTTCAGAAGGTTGGGGCAGAGACACAGTTGCTCCTGGACTATCCATCAGCACAAAGAAGAGCAGCGTCCTCCTGACTCCGATCCACACTGTAGCCCAGGTCTCTCACCTACTGTGCCATTTGCCAGAGTCATTTAGCACCTTTCCCCACATCGCTGGTGAGGACTCATCCTTTCCCCTTTGTTAGCTGCTGGAGGTATTTCAGTGGGACTTTCAGGAAATACTTGCAAACATTACCAATTTTTTTTTTTTTTAAGGCAGCTATCAAAGTGCTTTATTGTACATTAAAACATTCACAGGCCAGACATCTTGATGACTTTTACCATGCGGTCTCTATTTCCTGGTGCTCCAAGGCAGTACTTAAGCTTTTCACTTTCTAAGCCCATACCCTACATCTGCTATTCTAATGCCTTCATTCATCAGAACACCGGCAGTTGTAAATTTTTCCAAAGCCTTTCCCACACATGAGCGCACGCACAGGCACACGTACCCAAAGCTTTCCCTAGCACCAATCTATACTTGATGTGAAAGATGGGTTGCGGACAGCAAATCTGTTTTATCTGGCCATTTGCTGAAGCCCTTTCAAATCTTTCAGTGGTTGCTTGGTTCTTTAACCTCTCTTCGAAGTTTACAAAGTCTAAGTAGACGGTGTTCTGTGGTAAGGAATTAACTGGCATACTCTAGCAAGGCACTCTATTTGAGAAACTGTACATTCTAGTCTCAGGCTTATAATAATTTACAGTCCTATGCATACAGTATTATTATTCCCATTATACGGATGAAGAAACTGATTCAGTGACTTGGCAAAGATCATAGGCTACACATTCTTTGACTTCCGGACATTTCAGTCTAAAACAGCATTTTTATTCACTGTGCCATTCAGCATTTCATAGTCTAGAAATTTAACACTCTCTCAATTGTAAAAGAAGGAGCCTGGTGGCACAGTGATTAAAGCATTTGACTGCTAACTGAAGGGTCTGCAGGTCGAAACAACCAGCAGCTCCAAGGGAGAAAGATGTGGCAGTCTGCTTCCACAGAGATTTACAGCCTTGGAAACCTCGCTATGAGTTGGGATTGACTAGACGGCAGTGGGTTTTTTGGTTTGATGTAAGAATCAACTTCCAGCACAGAGTGAAATGATGTTGGTGCTTATGGACAATCCCTAACGACACATCCTGTACCATATTGTTTTTCATGTCCAACCTCCTGCACTGCCAGGGACTGAAGATGCTCAAACAGTAACACATGAAATACATTTCTCAAGGAAACCCTGGGCTTGCAACTCGTTACTATCAGATACTGCAATTTTGCTTTTGGTCCAAGTTTCCGGTTTCAGAATTAGTTCCAAACTGTGTCCTCTTGCCGTCATTAATAATCTTCTTTATGACATTAATCAAGAGACCAGAAAGATGATTTTGATGATATGTTAAGTCCCTATTAGAGGACAATACAAATAATTAACACCAGGGCCGTGTCCCAGAGTCCACGAAATGACCATTATTTATGTAATTCTGCCAGATACAAGGTTAATCCTTGTACATAACCCAGGGTCACTATTATGTACCTTGGGAAATTATGGACAACAACAACTGTTCTTTGCTTGTGCAGCACATCTCACTTTACAAAGCTCTTTCCCCAAGATTACCTTATATGAGTCTCAAAATAACGCAGGGAGCGAGCACTTAACATTATGCCTTTTCTATAATGACAGAACTGGGTTTGAGAAAGGTAAAATAAATGGAGCTAGTACTACATTTACATCTTCTCAATTCCAAATTATGTGACCTTTATCTTATGCTCAGTTATTTATTATACAGCATCTCCTCTAGGTATTAAAATATAATTCTCCTAAGAGAATTATCTTTCTTATAACATGAGAAGAAAACTATGGAGTTGTTGCTCGCTTCCATAATTTCAGACACTTGCAGGACAGATGATAAAGTCTACTGTAGAATGGACCTATAGGGGAAAAAAAATTGGAAAAGTTAGTCCCTTCCTTCCTTCCTTCTTTTCTTCCCTCCCTCCCTCCCTTCCTCCCTTCCTTCCTCATAAAAATAATAAATTGAACACTTACAGTCTATGTGCCAGGCACAGGTGTCTAAGGAGTATTTAAATTAGTAACACTTTGGGCTAACATAGGTGTGTGTTTACTCAAGATACATGCAGAGAACATCGCTAAAAGAACAGTCCTATGAGTTGGGGAAGCTACGTTCTAGTTGGACAAGTGTCATCTCTCTGAGGTTTTTTGTTTTGTTTTGTTTTTTAATCTGAGACATGAAGGATTAGATAATCTCTAAGAGTTCTAGAACACCAACATTTTATTAATTTGAATTTCTCTGTAGGAGTTGGGCCTTAAGAAGAGCTAAATATTGTGTCTGGGTCTTAACAGGTGTTCAGTAAAGTACTGAATGAGCAACTTACAGGAATCTTCCAAGTTCCATAAACCAATATAGAGCATAACAGCATAAACCAGTTGTGAAGACACTATATGCTAAAGATTGCCTTTCTAAAATTTATAAATATCTATAAAGAACTGTTTCTGGTAATGAAATGGAGACTTGAATTACCAAGATTTAAAACTTAAATACCTAAATATCAGAGAAGAACAGCTAACATTTCTCGCGCCCCTGATGTTCTCAGGCCTGAGTTAGGCACTTTGACATCGATTAGTTTATCACGTAGAAAGCCCTGTAGTAGCTTGCCTGGTCAGATTGACTCACTCACTGGTTGTAAAGATTAATTACCTTATGGGTGTTATTAGTATTAATCACTCCATATGCATTTCTACCTTTCTCCCACACATCTGCTTTGCTGGAATCAGATTACTCTTTTGTTTTCTCAGCCCACACATTCCTTCCCTCCCTCCAGCACATGCTCCTTCCTTCCTACCCTCCTTCCCTCCCTCACTCCTCTCTTCCTGTTCCTTCCTCCGCTGACAAATGTTTATCAGGCACCTACTAAGTACTAGACATTATTTAACTGTGCTGTGAATATATCAGTGGACAAAACAGATCCCTGATATTATACGGTAATTAGAAACAGATGATAATTAGATAACACACACGTGCCAGCTTGATTTAAGTGCTATAATGAA
>NW_004444265.1:604288-605585 GCF_000243295.1 Trichechus manatus latirostris
TCCCTGTCAGGGCGGTCATTGGTGGTAGCCAGGCACTATCTAGTTCTTTTGGTCTCACGCTGATGCAGTCTCCAGTTTATGGGGCCCTTTCTGTCTCTTGGGCTAATACTTTCCTTGTGAGTTTGGTGTTCTTCATTCGCCTTTACTGTAGGTTGATTGCAACCAATTGATGCATCTTAGATGGCCGCTTGCAAGCTTTTAAGACCCCAGACACCACTCACCAAAGTAGAATGCAGAACATTTTCTTAAAAAACTTTGTTATGTCAGTTGATCTAGATGTCCCCTGAAAGCATGGCCCCCAGACCTCCGCCCCTGCTACTCTGTCCCTTGAAGTGTTTGGCTGTATTCAGGAAACTTCTTAGCTTTGGATTAGTCCAGTTGTGCTGACTTCCTCTGTAGTGTGTGCTGTCCTTCCCTTCACCTAAGATAATTCTTGTCAGAGATTTTTGAAAATATAATAAAAGAAGTCATTTTTCCCATCCTAGCTCACAGATTTCCTTGAATTTTGTTGATGAACTGTGAGGACTGGGGGCGGGGAGTGGGGGGAGGGGTGCTGTGACTCTCAGGCAAAGAAAGCTGGTTCTATAGCTGATATAATAGAGAATCTCTATACTTCAAATGCAAAAACATGTTAGTTATTAGGAATCATGAGTCCACGTTAATCCACAGCATAAGATGCACATACACGAATGACTGAGAACACTGAGATGTACTGAAAAAAAAACAAAATTAATCATAGAAATGTATACTGAAATTAAGCACAGCAGGTGGACAGAGATCCTGTGTGATTTCAAATGATACCACACATCAGTGCACTGACACACATTGTCTTTCTATTTCTGCTGCAAAGAGGTCCTATTGGAAACAATTAACTATGCAAATGAGAACTGAGAATTTAAAGAACAGTCTTTCGCTATTTTATAAAATGTTTGAAGTTTGTCTTCTTAATACCTTGGGTATTAAGGTTTTCTTAATACCTTCTACCCTGGGTTTAAGTTCCAGAGTTTTCAGTGGATAAGGGGATTACCTTTACTAAATATGATCAATTATCTTTATTTAGAATATTAGAAATTAACTGCTTTAGAGAATTCGCTATGTCTACCCCAAGTTATAGATCCATTTGAATCTGGCTAAACGGATGCCTGACTATTTACACTATGAGGGACTAGGGCTCAACTCGGAAGTCTAGAGGCTGTATGTATGCTGAAAGTGAAGGAAGTAACCAAGGGATCAAGAGGAACAAATTCACATAATCTATCTCCTTCCATTCGGAAAACCCAGGTTCAATTCCTGGCCA
>NW_004444265.1:606921-608610 GCF_000243295.1 Trichechus manatus latirostris
TTTCTTGTTATAAATCAGGTATCTGAAATCTGATAGAACTGGTTTCAGTCTAGGTTCTGTCCTATATACATATATATATACACACACATATATATACATATATGTATGTATTATACATATATATATATATAATCACAACCAAGTCATCTTAAGTCTTTGAGCCCTAGTTCCCTTAATTTGAAAGCTGTTGGGAAAACACTTATTGAAAAGATTAAATGTGTACATGTAAAACAGTAGCACATTGCCTATTGCTTAGTAAATGCTAAGAAAAAAAAAGTAGCTCTTATCTGGTAAGTATTTAAACTGGGTGCTTTAAAGGGCATTTGGTCATAGTGGTTAAAACTGTAATATAAATGCATCTGGCCCATGTATTCACAGGTTAAGTTTCTGTATTCAGTTATTCAGGAAGACCTCTAGGCTTTATTAGAAAAACTTGTATGGTTATATGAAGTTTCTCAATTTTAATTTACAAAACAGATGTAAAGCAAATATTTTCAGACCTCGGCAACCTGTGGTTATGAATGAGATATTCGTAACATTGTTGAGCTAAATCTTGCTGGAGGTACGCCTCCATTTCTTGATGAAGATTCTCAGAACCCTTGCAAAGTCCTCATAATTGTCTGCAAGTCCTTAGGGTCCATTCATCTGTGGTGAGAATCCAGTCTGTATGCTGTGGATGCTTTCTCTCCCACTTTTCCTAGGCACTTTCTGGGCATTTTCTCTATTGCCTAAATATGTCCTGCCCCTGAGTGCTCCCCAGACATTCCTCCAGGACCACAGAATCTACTCAGGCATATTTTCTAGGATTTCCTAAATTGCAAAGCTGAAGAGAAAAGGTGATTGGTCCAATCTTCAGAGAGGTCAGACCTTGTTCCAGGATCCCTTGGTCTCACAGGTTTAGAGCCTTAGCTCTCCCTTCTCTTTCTTCTCTCTACTCCATGCCAAAGAAAGAAAGGATGACAAAACCAAAATGGAACATCTCTTTCCAGCCTTCTACGCTCAGAGGGTTTCCAGACTCCACAACCCATCGTCAGATGAGAAGACATGACTTCCTTATCTTCCTCTCTGTAGCTGTACCGAGACCGATGTAGGGTCTCTGTCCAAGTTCCTTAGACTTTTCCATCAGCCAAGTTCAGACCTGATGGGGACAGTCAAAGTTCAAGGTGACAAAGCACTTGTGTTTAGGCATGTGCTGATTCGTGGAAGCCAAATGTCTGATTTTCTAGTCCTAGAAATGTATTGTCGTTTCATACAGAATGGGAATGAGTTGATGTTAAGTCTGTGATTAAAAATAAGTTTCAAGTAAACAGGTTTCTGGGGGAAGACTCCCATGGCTATGCAAAGGGATTACAGTTAATTCCAAACATGGCCTACTTTAAAACTATTATGAGACAGTAATTTTAGCAGTTCTACAGATGATTAAAAAGCCATTTTCTAAACTATTCTCACTGGAGTTTTTTTTAAAGAAAACATTTAATTGCTCCAATCAAGCATAACTACTTTCTGCTTATGGTGTAATTTGTATACTCTGATCACATGGTGTGTGGCTATTTGTCATAATTTTGTAAGTG
This sequence comes from Trichechus manatus latirostris, assembly GCF_000243295.1. NCBI lineage: Eukaryota > Metazoa > Chordata > Mammalia > Sirenia > Trichechidae > Trichechus > Trichechus manatus. The sequence continues at coordinate 608,493 of NW_004444265.1, forward strand.
TATATTCCCTACTGTAATGATTGGCTAACATTAATTGTGAATAATTCCCTGCTCATTAAAGTATTGCAAACAGAGGAAAAAGCAAGACCCAGCAAACAAGACGAGGGTGAGAAGCCCC
>NW_004444265.1:609345-610882 GCF_000243295.1 Trichechus manatus latirostris
GTGTGTAGTCAGCTGTCTGGAACACTTGATTTACTGCCTTGGTAGAATAAAGACATTTTATGGCATTTTATTGGCTGTTCCCCTCTCTATTGTCTCCATTCCTCTCAGGTGAAGTCTTTCCTCTGTCTCTCACTGTTCCCCTGTCCTCCTCTCTTCTATAGACGGAATGCATCCTTGCTCTGCAAACTCTCCCACCAATTACTCAAACAGTTCCCAAAGCTCCACCTCTTCCTCTGGGAAACCTTGAATAAATCAATCCAGAGGAGTCACTGATAGCTCAGCCTTCCTGATGAAAGGACAGAGAGAGTGACAGAAGCTCTCTGCTGGCAACATGCTATTGATACGGTTGCCTCTTCCTGCCAGAGACCCATCAATGCATTACCTCTAAGTGCACCTTTGCAAATATTTTACTTACTCATATAATTTATGTATTTGTTGACATTTCCCTTGTTTCTATATTTGTTGACGCTTTCTTATTTTTCAAATAAAATCAATAACTATATATATTAGTCCCTGATTATCTGCAAGGCACATGTATCCAAATCAATGTTTAATATTACTAGGCTTATACATAATTTTCCATGACATCTTGGGCAAACAAGCTTAAATCATGGGCACTGCTGTGAGTAACGAACAGCATCATTAATAAAGTTGGAGGATAGCATTGAGGGTCCCATAAATTATGCCAATCGGTCTTACGTATCTTAACATAAGTAGGGCTTCAGAGCTTCCTCCATGTCTGTATTTTCTTTTGTGTGTGTCAGACATAACCAAATCATGCTCCTAAAGCAACTTCCAAGTACTCCCACACTAGAGACTTGGAATTTCTTAACTCTCTCCCTTCATCTACCTCTGCGTCTCACTGTTTGTTTTGTTGTTACATTTACCTAATTTTTGACCACTTATCTTGGCTCCAGAAACCCTGGTGGCATAGTAATTAAGAGCTACGGCTGCTGACCAAAAGGTCAGCAATTTGAATCCACCAGGTGCTCCTTGGAAACTCTGCGGGGCAGTTCTACTCTGTCCTACATGGTTGCTAAGAGTTGGAATAGACTGGGCAGCAATGGGTTTGGATTTTTGGTTTTTTTTTGGCCCTGTTGTTGGTTTCACATCTGCTGTTTGGAATTGACAAGTGGATATGGTTTCTCTCTGGATTTAACTTTTTCGTTTCTCCTTGAACATAGGTGGCCCTTGTGCCCTGGCTCAATTTCTCTCTGGCTGTTCCTGGCCATTCTATAGTCTCACCTATTCTTAGTTCTAGGGATTTCAAATTGTCCTTTATTAGAATCTTAAAAAGATGGGAGGGGGGAGGGCAGTGGTTAAACATTTTCCATTCAGCTAGTTATGAGGAGACAAATATGAATAAAATGTAACACCTGTTCTTGATAAGTTCATGGTCCCGTTGACAAGCTAAACCGGTAAACAGTAGTCATTAAATAATGGGATAATGCTACAACAAAGGGATATAAAAATTGCTATAACCTCTCAAGAAAAGATAGTAGTGTCTCAGTAAAGACAGTTCCAAAAATAATTAAAT
>NW_004444265.1:611077-612593 GCF_000243295.1 Trichechus manatus latirostris
ATCTGGTGACAAGATTATGCAAGCTGGGCAGAAAGCAGGTTAAGTGTGAGGATTCAGGAAATGTTGGGTATTTTGATCCCATGTTGGATGGAATCTTTCCGTACAGTTCCATGAATTTTCTGCCAGGGCACACTGAATTCCACATATGCTCGTGAAAGTATACACCATTGTGTGGGGATATCTAAGTATATCAACAATTTAATCTATTTAAACCTATTTAGAAAGAAACGCAGCCAAATTGCTGGATTTCTCTAGCTAAAAGCTCTAAAAAGAGAGTTATAGACAAATACGAAGGAGGGAGAAAATGGTAAAGAGGGAGATACAGGCCATTATAGCTTTATAGGGAGAAAAACATTGTATCTGTCTAAAGATCTAACCTAAAAAAAGACTTCTTAGTAAAAACCAAACCTTGTTGTTGCTAACATTGCTGTAGAGTCAATTCAGACGCACAGCAAACCGATGTGGGTTAGAAGTGTGCTCCTTGAGGTTTTCAAGGCTGTGTCTTTTTGGAGGCAGATCACCAGGTGTCTTCTGGGTAAGTTTGCCCTGGTAATCTTTCAGCTAGTAGTTGAGCACTTTTTGAGTGTCCATGTGGCTCTTGGAAAATTAAAAAAAAAAATCGTGAAAATAAATTCATGTATTACATGTATAATTAAAAATACTATTTAAAAATCATAATAAAGGAATTGGGTCTAATTTCCCAAAGTTAAAGTTCCAATGTTGGAAGACCTGATCTTTCTTACTTTATGTACCAGTCACAAGGAAAATAGATTCAATAGATTTCATCAAGTTCAGATAACTCTTCTAAATAATACTGGGTCAAGTTCTTTAACTCAGGCTATATAAATACTATTAACAGAAAAGTAAGGATGAACTAAACCAATTAATATCTACAAAAACAAGTGAATTACATATTTCGTAAATTAGATATCACATGGATCATGACATAGAAATCACATGCGTAATTTCATTTCATGGTTTATTTTCTAGTATATAAAATGACATACTGTTAAACATAAATAAAAGATGATAGGAAAATTTACCTACCTAGCTATCTTTATGAAAGAAGTACTATTTTCCTCATTTCCCTCTGATAACACAGCTGGATCATTCAAGCATACTTTTAAATAGCATATCTTGTATTTGGAAAGTTATTGAGTAATCAAACAGTGACCTTTAGTGCTCCACCAAGAAATGCAATTCAGCTTTGTATGGCATCCGAACTAATCAATATCCTATTATGATTACAGACAGGATTTTTACAACTGAGATACAACAGCCAGGAGATAAGATACACCTTTGTTTTCGTTAATGCCAGAAATTTGGTAGCTTTGCATAAGGCAGATCATTTTAAAGAAGGACATCAAATCATTTCTCTTTTTGAATATTCTATCATGACGTTAAGAGAATAAGGGTGAATTAAACATCATTACCTCATAAAGGAAGACCCTCAACGAAAATGGATTGACACAGTGGCTGCAACAATGGGCTCCAGCATAGCAACGATTGTGAGGAT
>NW_004444265.1:613533-615172 GCF_000243295.1 Trichechus manatus latirostris
AACTGCCAACCTTTTGGTTAGCAGCCGTAGCTCGCCGTAGCTCGCCGTAGCTCTTAACCACTGTGCCACTGCCCTGTTTAACCAGTTATTAAGAGAGTTGATTAGTTCATGAATAATGACCAAACCAGTTCTGTGCATTAGCATAGATATATTTGAAATGCTTACGAGATCCTCGAAAATCTGGCAGTTTTAGAAATGTAATCTATGCAAAGGGCTGTCAGTTGATTTTTGTCTAAATGGGCTTCCAGGGCCAAGTCAGGACTGTAAGAGCCAATAGCCTAGACTGACATCAGTGGGCTCTTTGATTAATTCCTTTCACTACTGTGAGTATCAAGGACACTAACTGTAAATATTTTTGGACCCCTAGGTAATGAAAAATTAATCGAGTTTCGCACATTACTTCTTCAAGTTGGAGAAAGCATGTTTTGGGGATTCGCCATCAGTACTTATGTTTCAGGAGTCCTTGGGTAGTCCAAATGGTTAAGCACTCAACTACTAGCCAAAAGGTTGGTGGTTCGAACCCACCCAGAGGCACCTTGGAAGACAGACCTGGCGATCTGCTTCTGCAAGGTCACAGCTTTGAAATCCTTATGGAGCAGTTCTACTCTGCACACATGGGGTCGCCATGAGTCGGAACTGATTCAACAGCAACTAACAACAGTGGTTTGGTACATTTACCTCATTAAATAAATACAAAAAGTAGAAGGGAGGTAGTGTTTCTATCACCACCACACTGCTGGCAATATTGAAAAAATCTCATGATACTTATTAAATTAACCAAGAAAATAAAGGCTACTTGAGCATCAGTACTAAAAGACTGACCTGCAAAAGTATAATGGTTCTCCTAGCTACTAAGTCAATTCTAGGAAAAAAATTTCTGATGTCTCCTACAATATACATGGCATTTAAATAAACTAGGCTAAATCAACAAACAAAAATCCTTCTTCTGTATTGAGAAAGGGCCTTATTTTTATCCTGTAGATTTTTTCTTCTTTTTTTTTTTTTTTTAGTATATGTTCCTAGGACATTTCATTGCAATGAACTCTAGATGTTTTGATTTGGGGTTTATTGTCTAAGAATAGCCAGGGAAATGAAGCTACAAAGTTACCATGTCACTCTGAACGTTAAGAGGTTTACTTTCTGTTCTTAATGTCTTTAGATCAATGACATAAACTTCTTTAAAAGTATTTTGTGCCAATACCTATTCTGTGTAAGAGTTGCATGTATCTCTTTCTGAAGAGTCCTAATACAGCCTTGCCCATTTGAGTCATTGGGGTTAAGAAAGAAATTCTAGAGGTGGGAGATCCTACTTAAAAAACAACAGCAAAACCTTAAGAATACTTACTAAGTGTTTGCTGTAGGCCAGTCTCTGTTCTAACTCCTTTATATGTATTAGGATTTTTTAATCCTCCCAACAGCACCATGAGGTAGGTACTGTTATTGTCCCCGTATTACAGATGAGAAAACTGAGGCAAAGAGAGTTAAATAATTTACCCAACATTACGTATCTAGGAAGTGCCTGAGCCAGGTTTGAACTTGGGTAGTCTGTCTCCAAAACCCACCTGTTACTCACCATGGTCCCTCTGTCTGTTACCTTGAACACATTTGTTTCCAACTGTTCAGGAACTGGAAACCTTGG
>NW_004444265.1:616036-618139 GCF_000243295.1 Trichechus manatus latirostris
AGAAAAATAATCACTAAGATTTTTGATAATTGGTACTTATTAAACACTTGATAAATTAGGAATGAATTCAGGTTCTAGTTATCCTACAAAGGTCAAATGCTCTTCAGCTCTTTTTTTTTTTTTTTTTTTTTTTTGCTGTATTGCCTAACTTGTAACCCATCTTTGTTGTATTAATGAAATGAAGATATCCATCATGATGTAACTGTGAGCTGGGGGGATCTAAATTACCTTCATCTGGCACCATTCCAATATACTATAAATGAGGTAATTGTCCTTGACTGTAAAATTTGCATTTTCAAGACTTAATTGCTATCATTACATCTTTTTGTAATTCTATTAATTTAACTGAATGGAGCGTTTGGTTTTATGGTTAAAAATTTGCATTAAAACATTGTACATCTAAATAGAATTTTAATATTTTTATCAAAAGCTCTGTACAGTTGTCCCAGAGGAGCTAAATAATTTCTCACGAAAAAGTGGGAAGCTGTCAACAAGCAGGGTTCACCTTCAGTGATCATTAATAGACCTTCAAGTCACCTGACAAATGCTTCATTATGGGATTTGAGAGACCGCTGAGGCCGCATACTCCATGGAATCCTCCTACTTAATCATTAACTGAGAATCCATTAGCCATATCCAAGGCATGGCTGGGTACCCTTTTCTATGATTGTTTCAGCGTAGGAACATGTGCTTTTCTCTTCCCCTCAGTGAACGGGTCATTCTGTGTCTGCGAATGTTTTGGTTCTGTTGGAACATGCTGTCCTCACTGCCCTCTTGTTCCTGAACAAAGTATTTACGTTTTGGGCTTGACCTTCCAGCCGCCACTCATCACATACTCTGGTGAGCTAAATGCTCTAATTCTCCACTTATACTTTAGAGCACTGTTGAGAAAACTCCCCACCTCAGTCTTCGGACTCCTTCAGTTCATTTCACAAATACGCAGCAATTTTTAAAAAAAATAATGAATTTGAATGTGGAAACTACCTGCAGATTTAACTCAAACCACTTTCTTAAGCAGCATTACGTGCAATTGCAATTCATAAAATTTACCTCTTACTTAGCAGTTCTTTAGACCATTGACAGCTACCAGTATTTTGATTTTAGGACAACAGCGGTTGGCTAAAACTCAGAAGACTGGAACAAAATTTATACAATAAAGTGCGGAATAAGAAGTAAAAATTTAGAGGCAGTTTTTGTTTGAAAATATGCTCAGGTGATAGAGGATTCTCGTTTCACTAGCTGTGAGCAGGAGTGTTTTCTCATGCCTTCTGGCCCTGTTTACAGCAGGGAAAGATAACACACATTTGCAGAAAGTCAGACTTGACAGTGTCATTAGGGAACTAAGAGACTTAGGCATACTTTACGCCAAGCACTCATTTTAAATGTGAGGAACTAAAGCCCAGAAAATCTCCATGACTTGACCAAGGACAGCCAGATCTAGAAGCTGGCTTTCTGGATTCCAGTAGCAACTTTCTGTCACTACATCATACTTTCCCCAGGATACCAAGAAGCTCTTTTCCTGACTACAATCAAAGCAGCAAGGCCAGAAAGGGTGCAATGAGAGTTAGTTTATACTAGCCTGGATGCCAGAGTTAGATCTTTTTTGGCCAATCTTACTACTTCATGGACCTTCCTCTATATTCCCAGACCCACTTCCTGAAGCCCTATAAATTGAATGGCGCATGTCTCACCAACTACGAAGCTATTGTGTATCACCTAGAGATCTTTATCCCCAAACTGACACACCCACAGATTTTACATATGATACCACTTTTAATTGGTCTGGAAGCATTTCGTTAAATGCAGTTAACGCTCATGTCAAAATAAATTTGAGGTACATTCACCACAAATACAGAACAGTATCGTAGTATTGGAGCCCACTGGAAGGTATGTACTAAGTGGTGGCGTCAGATGTGAGTAATGTATGAAAAGAAACACATTTACTAATAACCATATCCAAAACTTTATGGCTATATCTACCCAAGGATACAATATGGCCCCCCTTTTTTTGAATTGAATCCATCATTTCAGTCATACAACAAATTTAACCGATATTAATTAAATCAGACAATTATTTTTGGATTGATATTCACAACAAAGATA
>NW_004444265.1:618798-620372 GCF_000243295.1 Trichechus manatus latirostris
CTTTGGATGATAAATTCTGTCTGTAAAGCATAGTACCTGGCCAATTGTTGGCTTAGAAGTCAAGAGAGAAAAACGGCAGGAAGCCTAGAGCTTTATAGCCTGAAACCTGTGTTTGATCTCTGCGCCTGCACGGCCAAATGATCTCAGGTTAATCCCTTAACCTGCCCGGCTCAGCCTCAGAACATGTAAGATGGAAAAAGTGGTGCCAACCTCACAGACTTGCTGTGACAACAAAGGGTTTCATATGTGTGAACACAATTCGTGAGAATGCAAACTAGCAGTGCATAATCATTCTAATAAATGATTGTGGTTGATGGTAATGATACAGGCAGTGCAGAGAGGCATAGATCTCAGGAATGGAAGTACATGAACGTTTATCCAGTTTAATCGCTGATTTTTAGAGTTTTGCTCCTCAAATCTTACCAAGTAACTAACCAAATAGAACTGAACAACAATAACAACAATGGTAATAATCATAAAAACAAAAAACCTGTTGCCATCAAGTCGATTCTGACTCATAGCGACCCTATAGGACAGAGTAGAACTGCCCCATCGAGTTTAAAGAGCGCCTCGGGGATTTGAACTGCTGACCTTTTGGTTAGCAGCCGTAGCTCTTAACACTGCGCCACCATCATATTACTAATCCTCATCATTTCTCTCTCTACATATGGAGAAACTGAGGCTGAGAGAGGTTAACTCGTTTGTATTGGGTAAAAGTTAGTTAGAATGGCTGAGTTAGGTTTCAAACTCAATAATCCAGTTATTTTCCAGGATTCTCACTACCTTGCTCTGAGTACCCGCCCTGGTGGGAAATTCCCAGCGTAGACTCGGTAATACAAACACAGATGCTCACAAAGGAGCTGGCCAAACACAACAAAAAAGGCTAGGTACACATACTGCATTCAGTTCTCTGTTCAAACCAAACCTTTTTAAAGTCTTGATTACTAGAAGACACCTCTAAAGGCAAACATTTTGTTACAAAATATAATACAATGTTTTTGCAAAAAATTATTGTTTTTTAATGTTTAATTTCCATATACTGTTATAGTTTTTTTAAATTTATTGTTATCACTTTAGGTGAGTTTTTATTAAAGCAGCTGCCAAATAGACATTATAAGTAAGTTTCAATTAAAATGTTCTTCATTAAGCCAGAGGATTAACTATGATTTGCATATCTCTACTACTATGTTCTGCTGTTTCCAACTTCCCCACTTCTAATTACCAGTAATTATCAACGCATCTTGATTGCACAGCAACTAACAACAATTACTATTACTATGGTAAGTTTTTGGTTCACATAATTCCCTTGTCTTAAAAAAAAAATACTGGTTGCTTTTTTTATTCTCAACATCCTTCATTAGGCAACAGCAACATGTATTCTTCACATTTCATTTTATTTATGGCGTATTTCAATTTCTTTATTTAAATGTAAGCTGTCCCCTGTTTTTGCAAAAGCATAGACAACATAGAAATCATTTAAACTTTTCTCTGCAGGAAGTAATTTTTTTATATACAAAACAAGTGACAAATTATCAACCATACGTCATACAATATTGAACTTTACATGGTGTTTG
>NW_004444265.1:621201-623335 GCF_000243295.1 Trichechus manatus latirostris
GCAAACTGATGGACAGGTGGTGGACGCACATGAGGTGCACTGGCCTGGAATTGAACCCAGGTCTCATGCATGGGAGGTGAGAATTCTACCACTGGACCACCAATGCCCTCTTTTGAAGAGCTTTAAATCTTACTTTCAAGACGCACAAGTGTGACATTTTAATGTTATTTTTTTCAGACTGAACTCAAGATAGGTTAAAGAAAAGGGTTCAATAATTATGCTGAAAATGTAACAATGCAAAAAATGGTATATTTGTTAAAATTGTGGTGTAATGGTTAAGAGCTTGGCTGCTAACCTAAAGGCTGGCAGTTTGAATCTACCATCCGCTTCTTGGAAACTCTATGGGGCAGTTCTACTCTGTCCTGTAGGGTCGCTATGAGTCAGAATGGACTTGACGGCAGCAGTTTTGGTTTATCATGCTAGGCAAGGCACTCTGGTGGGCAGTGGTTAAAGTGCTCAGCTGCAAACCGAAAGGTCGATGGTTCAAACCCACCAACTGCTCTGTGGGAGAAAAATGTGTTTAGTCTGCTTCCATAAAAATTCACAGCCTTGGAAACTGTATGGGGCAGTTCTACACTGTTCTACAGAGTCTGTATGAGTCCGAATTGACTCGATAGCAGTGGGTTTGGTTTGGTTGGTATTTTGCTAGGCTAAATATCTACCATGCCTACTTTTTTTTTTTTTAAAATATATTGAGGGCAATAAATGTGTTTGCTTTTTATTGAAGGTGGAATCACATAGTAGGTGGAAGAATATTTTATGAAGCCAGACTGTCTAGGTTTAAATATTGGATCCATCCCTTGCTAGGTAACTGACCTAAAACAAATGATTTAACTTCTCTGCAACTGTTTCATCCCCTGTAAAGTGGGGCTAACAATAGCATCTACCTCATAGAGTTCTTGAGAATTGAGAAGAATGAATGAGGTAACTTACATAAAGCTGTCAGAACAATGCCTGGCACATAATAAATGCTCAGTAAACACTGGCAGTGGTCTGATCTGCAATCAGTCATGGAGATGACGCAAGGCTAGGCAGCATTTCCTCTTGTTTTACGTGGGGTTGCCATGAGTCAGAGGCCCACTCAGCAGCAGCTAACAACAGCAATGTGATTAAAACAAATAACAAGTTTATATCAAATAATGACATAATACTTCCTATAAATTCATGTTAATAAAATTACTCCCAAAAAGGTATATTGGAAACCAAACTCAGAAAGTAGTGGGATGAAATAGAAATATATGAGAACCAGAATATTTAATAGCAAACATGATTTTAATGGGGAAATTTCTGTCTGTGGGTTGTTGCAGCAAGAGCTCAGTAAATCCCTTCCTTGCCTGTTACAAAGTGAGACATTGTCACAAAAGGAACACTTCAAGGCGCCAGGCAGAATTTCAAGTACTGAGTCATGAGTGCTGCCTCCAAAAAACAATAACCTCTGCTGTTTTTCACTTGTACTTAAAATAGCAAACAATATAGCAGTGATGAAACTGATTATTTTAATCATGCTTCTACATAAAAATCCTGCCTCTCATCACTCTGGTCAAATGTCACAGCAGAGAAGGGTTTTGATATTCTGCCATCACGTGTGTTGAAATAGTCTGGTGCCTAACTTCTCCCTGTGAGCAAAGATTGGAAACAACCAACTAACTTGCTGAGTCATTGGCTTCCAGCTGGTTGTCTGATCTCCTACAGATTCAGTGACTGTCAGGGGTTTGGAGAATCTGTACCATCAGGATCAGCTGTCACGAGAGGGTGCAAAGGAAACAGCTAGAATCTGAAACTTGCTCCAGAGGGTTAGCCTAGGTATCCGGCATTTCCTTTTGGAGAAAATATTCCCTTCAATGTACAATGTCTGGGACAGTCTGCTGCCAATAATCACTTGCCTCCTTCTGCACACTTGCACTACAAATTTCTCCCCAAAGTGGTTGAGCCAGTTCACACTTCCACAGTCTTGCCTGAGATTCCCATTTTCTCAGCATTTTTGGCATTCTCTTTTTAGCCCTGTAAATTTTATCACTTGGATAAAAATAAAAGAATTTTAATTTCAATTTCTTAATGATTAGTTAGATCGATCATCTTTTCATATTTTTATTGGCCATTCATCTTTTCTTTCTTAAGAATTGCCTGTTCACAT
>NW_004444265.1:624543-626270 GCF_000243295.1 Trichechus manatus latirostris
ACATATATATATAAACACACACACCCAAAACCCAAACCCATTGCTGTCAGTCGATGCCAACTCATAGTGACCCTATAGGATAGAGTAGAACTGCCCAATAAAGCTTCCAACTAGTGGCTGGTGGATTCAAACTGCTGAACTTTTGGTTAGCAGCCAAAAGTTTAACCACTGAGCCACCTGCGCTCCATACATTTATATATATGTGTGTGTGTATGTATGTGTATATATACACATATATATATAGCACTGTATAGATACATGTCCCTGCGTGGTGCAAATGGTTAAGATGTTAAGCCGCTAATCAAAAGGTTGGTGGTTTGAGTCCACCCAAAGGCACTTCAGAAAGCCTGTAGATTGTAATGTACCACGTTCATAAGTTCTTAAGTGAAGGAACATTGGAGCAGAGCACAGATCAGACAGTGTTCTAATGGTGTGATCAAAAAGTGCTTATTACTCACAGAATAAATAGGGCAGGGATGAGTAGAACAGCAAACACCATCATCTGCCAAGGTTCCCTGAAGTTAGGCTCCCATCCCAGGGTATGTACAATTGCATCCATGCATGCCCCACTTCAAATCATGGGAGAAGAACTCATTTCCCTTTCTCCCACGGTTAATATACTAGCAAGCTACAATGGCTACGTGCCAAGTAGCATGCACAGAAAAAGAGTAGGTGAGAGGGGTAATAAAAGGGAAAAGGGGTAATAAAAGCAGAAGGTCCCTTTGGGTAATAGAAATTACCCACTGCCCATGTTCAGGGTGGGTGACTGTTTTATTCATCTAGTGCTGCTGTAACAGAAACACCACAAGTGGATGGCTTTAACAAAGAGAAGTTTATTCTCTCACAGTCTAGTAGGCTGTAAGTCCAAATTCAGGGTGCCGGCTCCAGGGGAAGGCTTTCTCTATCAGCTCTGGAGGAAGGTCCTTGTCATCAGTCTTCCCTTGGTCTGGGCACATCTCAGTGCAGGAACCTCAGGTCCAAAAGATGTGCTCTGCTCCCGGCACTGCTTTCTTAGTGGTATGAGGTCCCCATGTCTCTCTGCTGGCTTCCCTCATTTATATCTCAAAAGAGATTGGCTTAAGACACTATCTAATCTTGTAGATCTCATCAATATAACTGCCACTAATCCATCTTATTGCATCATAGTGATAGGATTTACAACACATAGGGAAATCATATCAGATAACAAAATGGTAGACAATCATACGATGTTGGGAATCATGACCTAGCCAAGTTGACAGGTATTTTTGGGGGACACAGTTCAATCCATGACAATGATCATCTTCTGACTGGCTATTCTAGACTTTCTGGTGTCAGAACAGTCTCTCCTCTTTTACCCCACTAGGATAAAATAATAAATGTTTCAGGTATCTCAGAGGGAGATCATCTCCCTCTATGGCACGTACTTTATTTTGTGTCCATTAGTAATTATGTCCATTAGTAACTATTGTGACAGTGTTGGGGGGGCAATTATAGTATAGCACACTTGTGTAACCAGCAGAGATCTACTTCTGAAAAATCAGCATTTGAAAACCCTATGGAGTGCAGTTCCAGTTCAATGACACACATTAAAATCAACTTCATGGCATTCTGATGGTGGTATATAGATACATCTATTGGTGTCTGTTTCTGTTGTTTCACTGATGTTTTTGTTTAATCACTCAGCTAATAGTATACTGTTTTAAATACTGTACCTTCAAAATATGTCTTCATAATTTCTAACACTT
>NW_004444265.1:642347-643513 GCF_000243295.1 Trichechus manatus latirostris
TCTCCTCGCTTTCTGTTCTGTGTCAGTTCCTTATTCCATTTGGTGCTTGGCTGAGTTCTTTATCTCTTCATTTGTTGTTTAGGGTTTCAGGATTGCTGTTTCCTCTGTTTGGCTTAGTTTTTCGGATATTTTCTGTGGAGGGACGGCGTGGTGCTTCTCGGCACCTAAATTTTTATTGGATTGATTTCCCTCACCCTAGCATGCAAATGTTTTACCAATAAGTCCAGGGTCATTGGCACATATTCTTTAATATGTCCAGTCAGCATAATGTCATCAGTGTAATGGAACAGTGTGACATCTTGTGGAAGGGAAAAGCAATCAAGTTTCTTGTTATAAATTATGTTATAAATTATGACATAGGGCTGGAGAGTTGATATACCTCTGAGGTAGGACCCTGAACATGTATTGTCCTTGCCAGTTGAAGGCAAACTGCTTCTGGTGTTCCATTAAAACAGGTATGGAGGAAAAAGCATTAGGCAAGTCAATTGCTGCATGTCAGGTACTTGATGTATCAATTTGCTCAAGCAATGAAACAACATCTGGAACAGCAGCTGCAGTTTGAGTCACCACCTGGTTAAATTTTCAATAATCCACTGTCATTCTCCAAGATCCGTCCGTTTTTTGCGCAGGCGAAATAGGTGAGTTGAATGGGGATGTGGTGGGAATCACTTCCCCTTGCATCGTTCAAGTCCCTGATGATGGCAGTAATCTCTGAATTCCCTCCAGGTATGTGGTATTGCTTTTGGTTTACTATTTTCCTAGGTAGGGTAAGTTTTAATGGCTTCCACTTGGGTTTCCTACCATAATAGCCCTTACTCCACTTGTCAGAGATCCAATGTGGGGGTTCTGCCAGTAGCTGAGTATGTCTATGCCAATTACACATTCTGGATCTGAGGAAATCACTACAGGATGCATTCAGGGGCACACTGGACCCACTATGAGATGAACCTGAGCTAAGTTTCAATTAATAACCTGACCTCCATTAGCCCCTGCTCTGACTGGTGGGCCACAGTGACCTTTTGGGTCTCTTGGAATTAGTGTCAGTTCAGAGCCAGTATCCAGTAATCTCAACGGCAACCAACAATAATAGTGTAAAATGTAATGACAAATTGTTTCTAGGTCGTAAGAGTTGTACTAAGTTAATATATATAAGGGGCTTAAGATAG
>NW_004444265.1:643875-680172 GCF_000243295.1 Trichechus manatus latirostris
GGTAAGACTGCACCCTGTCAAAGACAGAAAACTTGAAAGACCTGGAAAAACAAGGTAGTCTCATTGAATTGCAGCTCTCACTGCTTTCACTGTATTTTTTCAGACATTTCCTACATGACCACAACAGAACCATCAAAATAAAAAAATTAACATGAATACTTTACTGCTATTATTTTCAGACCACGTTCAAGTTTTTCTGTTGTTTCAAAAATATCTTTCATAGTAAAAAATGCAGTTCAGAATTGTGACTTGCATTTAGTTTTCATATGTTTTAGTCTACTTTGATCTGAAAAATTTCTTGACAGTTTCCTTGACTTTTATGTCTTTGACACTTTTGAAGCTTTATAGGCCAGTTATTTTTTAATTTAATATATATATATTTTTTAATCTACATATAACACACTTACCAATTCAACATTTTTTGCATGTACCATTCAGTGACATTAATCACATTACTCATGTTGTACAAAAATCACCAGAATCCATTGCCAAGTTTTCTATCACATAAACAGATAATGCTTCCTAAACAGTCACTCCTCCTTTCCTCCTCCTTCCTGTCCCTGGTAACCACTAATAAACTTTGGTCTCTATATATTTGCCTATTCTAGATATTTTATATATGTGGGATCATATAATATTTGTCCTTTTGTAAAGTTCTCAAGGTTCATCCGTGTTGTAGCAACTTCATTTCTCTTTATGGCAGAGTAATATTCTATTGCATGTATTTACCACATTTCATTTATCTATTCTTCTGTTTCTGGACATTTAGATTGTTTCTGTGTTTTAGCTATTGTGAACAGTTAGGTCAGCTATTTTGAAGAATGTTCCTCAGTTTGAATTTGTCTGATGTTTCTTCATGAATAGGTTACAAATCCTTGGCAGGAATATTACAGGACAGATAGTGAGTTCTTACTGCATCCTATGAAGAGGCTCATGATTTCAATTGTCCCGTTGCTAACGATGTTCACAATGATTACCTGATTAATGTAGCATCTGCCAGCCTTCCCTGTATGACGTTATTCTGTTTCCTTTTGTAGCTGTGGGGGTTTTACTCTGTTTCAACTTAACTAAACTTGAACTTCCCTTCCCAGAATTTCTTTGTCTTGATGGTTTTAAGCCTGGATTGGCCACAAGAGACATTTAAATGAGATCTAGAAGGCAGAAGTGAGGCAGCACTTTGGTTTTATGAGTATGTCTATTCCAATTATGCATTCTGGATATAAGGGAATCACTACAGGATGCATTAAGGGGCACACTGGACCCACTGTGAGATGAACCTGAGCTAAGATTCCATTAATAACCTGACCTCCATTAGCCCCCACTCTGATTGGTGGGCCACAGTGACCTTTTGAGTCTCCTGGGATTACTGTCAGTTCAGAGCCAGTACCCAGTAATCTCAAGCAACCAACAATAGTGTAACATGTAATGACAATTGTTTCTAGGTCATAAGAGTTGTGAAAACTAAGTTAATATATATTAGGGGCTTAATTGAAAGGTTGGTGTAGTGTCAAACGCTGCTGCAGTTCATAAATATTCTCAAAAATCTGCTTTCTCCTCTGGTTGGTGTGAGTTAACAGCTGAAACCACGCCTCCAGCTGCTTCTTAGCCTAGTGTAAGACAAAATGGGAAAGCTTGCTCTTATGTTTGTGTGATAGTTTATCTTGGAATAGCTTAATTAACATTTTTTGCCTGCAAATTTAAAGATACTTTTCCTTAATTTCTAGCTTCTCTGGTTGTTGATAGGAAGACTGACCAATTTTAATTGTCCTTGCATTGTAGGTAATGTATTTCTCCTTAATTGCTTTAGAATATTCCTTTTTTTTTTTTTAATCCTTAGTGTTGTGCAGTTCTACTACAATATGTCTTCATATGGATCTCTTTATTTTGTTGGATACTCATTATGGCCTTTTGTTCTGAAGACCTTGTGTCTTTCTTAAATACTGAAAAATGTTAATAGTTATTTTTTAAAATATTGCTGTTCCAACATGCTGTAAACTTTCTTCTTCTAGTCCTCTTATATGACAAATGTGGGAAGTTCTTAATAGATCTTCTACTTTCTCTTTGCTGTTCTTTTTATTTTGTCTCTTTTTCTCTGTGTTGAGTTTTTGTTGGATTCCTCAGCACTGTCTTGCAATCTAATAATTCTCACTTCTACTGTTTATAGACTGGAGCCTATTCCATCTATTGCACTGAATGCTTTTTTTAAAGATTATGTAAATTCTAGAGCCAGACAACTCTGCCATGTCCTTGCTTGTGACCTTGGACAAGTTATTTTATCACTATAGCTCAGGTTTTTCATTTTAAAATGAGGATATAATAGCACCTCTCTCATAGTGTTTTGTAAGAATTACAAAGCAACGCATGAAGTATGGTTTCATCATTAGCTGTTATTGTTATCATTATATTTTAATTTTCAATATTTCAAATCATATCATTATTATATCCACCTGTTCTTGACTCATTTATGCCTGTTTTTGTTTCATATTTTAAAAAAATAGAATGCATGTCTTCTTTTAAACATCAAACCATACATCAAAATCTTTAGCAGATTCATTTATACAATTAATTTAATCTGTAATAAATTTTTATTCGAATTGATTTTGCTAACTCCCTTTCTTTACTCATTCACATGAATGACTCTAGATTATTCAAATGCCTTAGATATTTGGCTTATATGCTAGTAATGAGTGAACATTTTCCACAGCATTTACTCTCCCCCTCTGTGCTAACCCTTCCCTGTCCAACAATGTTGAATGTTCTATTTATATTTATGGTCCTAATCCAGAAGCAGGTCAAGCCATAGAACTAGGTTTTCTGAAGCAAAGTGGTTCTGAGGATACAGGATACACATCTGATTACTGAACCAGAAGATAGTTTGACTTAGTTCTTAGTAGAAAAACTGCATTTGGGTCCCCAGGCTTACAATTTTCTAAAAATCATAGCTGCAGACAGAGGTTATCAATGACTTTCCATGAAGTTTTCTGGCTTCAAACTGTGAGGAAACTTTTTTCCCTCCAATTGCATGTTGAGCACATTTAGTCTCCATTTCCCTTTGGGAGAAATACTTAGTTGCCACTGCCTTTGTTAGGCTTTTTCCCCTACAAATGTGCTGTTTCTGTTCTCTTTCTTGCCACAGAGATGTTTATTTTGGTTTTGATTCTATGTTCTCTTGTTTTTTCTTTTTCAAATATCTTCATCTGCTATTTGTATAAGTTTCAACCAAGTGAAGCATTTGAAGCTTACCCTGCTGCTTAATTCTTAGATGGTTACATTTCCTTTGTCTATACTTTGATTCTGTTCTCCATTTTCAAGTTGACACAAATTACCAGTGTACGTGTTGGCTTCTTACATAACAAAAAAATGCATTCCTGACACACTTGCACACACACACATCTAAACACAGATTACTCACCCGTGCACAGAATACTGAACGTATTGTAGATTATAAATGCACCATGAACAAAGTAATGACAATATTTCCCCCAAATGTTGGAAACTAATTAAAGTTTTGTCTTTTTTTTTTTAACTGAGTTCTAGGAAATGGGCAAATATGTTCCAAGTTAAAAAAAAAAAAAAGAGCAACAAAAAAAGAACAGATTTGTGAATAGCTGACGGAGGCTCTCAGCCTTGAGGAAACAATATAAGGTAATAGCATATCTTCACCTCCAACAGACTATATTCTCTTTATTTTGTGAAATTAAGTACATACTGCTGTTTAGTCCAGTTTGTTGTTAATATGAAATACCATGTTTCAAATGTTTTAAAGATGTATGAAATTAAATTTTTCTTTGAAAAGGAACACAATAGTGGCAACACAGTGATGATTTTCAGGAAATTAGTTACATTGAAAAACCACAGTTCAGTTTTGTCAGACAAAAACTAGAAAACATACTATTTGTTACTTCTAAAACTGCTAAATCTTTATTAATTTTTTCATGATGTTTTCAAACATAATAGGATATTAAAATGGAATGAATTTAGTCTTGGTTCTCCTCAACAAATGTCATATACCAAAGTGATGCACTGGGCCACCACAGTGGGATTTGCAAAGAACATGGGAGCCAGCTTTGCAACCCTTTACTGACCACCTAGCTCTGCCATATACAAGAGATGGAAGATGATTTTTTGGATTACATCTTGGAGTCCTGTGATTCCTACCCCTTCTCCCAGATGTGGGCTGCTTACATCAGAGTTCTAGCCTGGGATTGTCTTTGATCCTCTTCAAGAAAAACAGAAACAAAAAACAACAACAGTTGTGGATTTGACTCATGGTGCTCCTTAGAAGGGGCCCTGGTGAGAAGCAAGGATTTTGAGACTTTTTCCCACATACTTTGGACACGTTATCAGGAGGGACCAGTCCCTAGACAAGGATACCATGCTTGCTAAAGTAGAGGATCAGCAAAAAAGAGGAAGAGACCCTCAATGACATGGATTGACACAGTGGCTGCAACAATGGTCTCAAGCATAGCAACGATTGTGAGGATGGCATAGGACTGGGCAGTGTTTCATTCTGTTGCTCATAGGTTCGCTATGAGTTGGAACCGACTCGACAGCACCTAACAACAACAACAACATGGCGATCCTATGTGTTAGAGTAGAACTAT
The DNA here is from genome assembly GCF_000243295.1 of Trichechus manatus latirostris. Lineage (NCBI taxonomy): Eukaryota > Metazoa > Chordata > Mammalia > Sirenia > Trichechidae > Trichechus > Trichechus manatus. The sequence goes on from NW_004444265.1 coordinate 648,480, forward strand.
GCTCCATAGGGTTTTCAATGGTAGATCACCAAATCTTTCTTTTGATGCACTTCTGGTTGGACTCATATCTCCAACCTTTCTGTTAGGGCTAAGTATGTCAAAATCTCTCATTTTCCACAGTCATCCTGCAAAGGGCCTGAGCAGGTGAAGGATGAAAAGCCTTACTTTAATAAACGCTTGACTGTGGATTATCATATGGAGACAAAACATTTAAATCATTGAATAGAAACTGATTTTATTGCTTACCTGTGAATAGAAAAACCAGAAACCTTGTCCAATTTTCATCCAAGGATAGGAGAAGAACAAGCCTTACACAGAATCCATTTTAAAAGATTGTGGAAGAAAAAATAAAATTTCTTTACGATTACGTCCCACAGATTGTGTTTCTTCGATATAACATTTACACATGTAAAATAGGGTTAATAATCATTCCTCATACAGTTGTTGTGAGAATCAAAGGAGGCAATATATGTCAAAAATACGGCACAGCTGGCTTATAGGAAGTGCTTACTGCTAACTTATTTTAGTATCCCTTCTTTTTTTCCTTTATCATGTAAAATTGTAAGGGAGGGAAACAGACATGGAGAAGAGTGTGAAAATCCCATTGATTTGCTAATTATGTACCTTACATGGGAAGGTGTACAAACAAGCAAAGCTTGAAAGAGGCTGTGGGGTGCCAGAACAAGTCACCAGTATTACCTAGGGGCAGCAAGGGGTCCACTTATCAGATTGCCAAGGATGAAACATCACACAGGCCACTGTTTTGGGCCTGACAAGTAAATTCATCTACCTTGTCATTTGTTTATTCAGACAAAAATCTTTACTATGTTCCTTGCAAGTTTCAGAGAAAATCACAGAAGTAGGAGGAGGAGTGACAAGTACTTCTGTTAGAAAAATTGCTAAAGTTAAAAACTTTCCCTCAATAGTCTACTAAGTTGGAGCCCTGGTGGTGCGGTGGTTAAGAACTTGGCTGCTACCCAAAAGGTCAGCAGTTCGAATCCACCAGTCGCTCCTTGGAAGCTCTATGGGGCAGTTCTACTCTGTCCTGTAAGGTAGCTGTAAGTCAGAATTGACTCAATGGCAATGGATTAATCTATTAAGTGGCTCCTTTCTGAAGATTCTTTCATGAGTCTGTGGTATTTAAGGGTATGACTCATCTTCTTGGCTATGTTGCAGACTTTTTTTTAATATTGCACATTTTTCACATGCAGAAAAATAATAAGCAACCACTGCAGAAGTAGGTATTCAAAATAATGATGGGGCTTCTGTTTATATGGCGCCATTGATATGATACAGCCGATGGCTTAGAGTCAAAATGTTATAACCCAGTCAGAATAATGTTCTGATCGGTATTTTCCCAAAGTCTCTGGGAAATTCGCTTCACATTTCATTCTTTCTCTCACATACATAAAACTATCTAGTTAACTGAAATCTGCATTGAATTCCTAAGAAGTTTTGATGCCATTTGGATACAGTCAGGCGTCTTTCATTTGATTTTTAGTTCAATTACCCAAAAGGACATTTTTCTTTTTAGCATAAACTTGGGTATCTGAGGCTTTTAGGAAGCAGCTTCATTTTGCTGATTTTAATCTTATATTTATAGCACTCTGCTTACTTTTTCTCAGGAAGCAGTGTACTTATTACAAAAGAAAGTTGTTTTCAGCATCCATCTTCATTATACATGTTAGGTGCTATAATTGTAGCAACCGTCTACAAGCAAGGTTTCATATTTATGTTTGCCCTTCTGTGCTGTTTCCCATTGATCTGTATTTACTGAGACTGACAGTAAGGGCGATGAGATATGGAGATGATTTTGAACTTCTGTTTAGTTAAAATATGTCACTAAATTTAGTCATGGTTTGAAATATATGTCCAAGTGGGTTTAGTCAATGTTTAGAGGTTCAACTTCTCATGGAGAAAAAAGCAGTTATCTTAGTGAAAATAGTAAGTAAAGTAAGCACAATCTGAACATGGTATACCTGATGATATTTAAAAGGGAATGGAGTGGCACAAGACTTGATATAGAAAAATCAATGAATTTTATCAGAAATGTCATTATTTTGATAATTATAAAGTAAAATTCTTTATTTCTGTGATTATGCATGTAAGTATATATACTGTGATTGGAATAGTTACATGCACAATATATATGTATTTATTGTTTTGTTGCATTTGGTCTCCAAGGAAACTGCAATTTAGAATCTCACTTAGGATAATTAACGGTATGAATGCTAATTTTATTTATGCCCAGTGTAAAAACTAACTGCAGATTAACTAGCAGTTTAGAACCCATCCAGATAACTGCTATTACTTATAAATTAGGGGGCCATGATATTGGGAATATGATTAATGGTTTCTTACTTGTATAGTTATCAAATATTTCTCTAGACACAAAATATCTTACACCAGGGCACAGTGATGCATGCGTTTTGTTTTATTTTGGATTTTCTATGTTGATATGATGTCTAAATGTTTGCTTTGGAAGTGAATTATTCGTTTAAGCCCTGGGCTAAATGGTTTACAAGGAAATAGTTTGCCCAAGGCCAAAAAAGGAGAAGCTATGGATTTGAATTACGGTGTTGGTGAAGAACATAGAATATACTACGAACTGCCCGAAGAATGAACAAATCTGTCTTGGAAGAAGTACAGCCAGAATGCTCCTTAGAAGCGAGGGTGGCGAGACTTTGTCTTACGTACTTTGAACATGTTATCAGGAGGAACCTATCCCTGGAGAAGGAAATCATGGTTGGTAAAGCAGAGGGTCAACGAAAAAGAGGAAGACCCTCAACAAGATGGGTTGACACAGTGGCTGCAACAATGGGCTCAAACACAGCAACAATTGTGAGGATGGTGCAGGGCCAGGCAGTGTTTAGTTCTGTTGTGCATACAATTGTTATGAGTTGGAACCAACCTGATGGCAGTTAACTACAACATGCTTTTGTCATCTGAATATTTGGCCATTGTTTTAAACTTTTTTGATACTGTTACATATATAATGATTTTATGTGTCCTTCCAAACTGACTTAGCTCTGAACAGGATGTTCTAGAGAATATCCTAGTGGGAAATGGATCTCTAAGTCCTTCTTCACTCCAGTCCTTAACTATTTTTCAGTCTCTTTATTACACAGCTGACTGAATCTGCATTAGGCTGGTTGAAGTCCTAGTGGAACCTCATGGTGCCCCTTCTGCTGAACTCTGCAAGGTAGCTGGCAGTGAAGCCTATTCTAGGGGAATAGCTTACAATGAAAGTCATTTCTAATTCTGACTGGATCGTGTGGTATTAAATGTGACCACCTTGACAGTTTTTGCATATTGAACTGTTGCAAATAGATCCACTATGCTCAACACTGATCACACATCTTTTAGAGAGTTTATAAACTATGGTTGAAGTTCTATCTTGTATCATCTAACTTCTTCAGGCCATGTGTCTGGCGGCCATGTCCCTTCTCTTGGGCTAGTTGGGGCATTAGAAAGCTGTGTGTTAACACACACCAGAGGTTTATTGTACTGTTTGCTGAGTCGTTCTGTAAAGTGTAGTATGGTCAGATGGAAACTTTATGCAAATGAAAGCCACCTAGATCTAAATGCAAAGGGGATAACGCAAACCATCTACTTATGCAGGTATATATTTTGAAAATAGAATTGCTGGACACCTAGATATCTAGAGAAATTATTATTATGAGCAAATAGCTACATTCTCTTCACTGATTTCATCCTTAGACAACAGATATCATCCTGTTTTTGCTAGAGCAGTACTTTTTCTTAATTCCACTTCATACCTGGTTTAGGTAAAATGTCTGTGTCCTTGACCACTAATCTTGGGATCTTGGAGGAAGAGTAAAATAGCAATAGCAACATAGGACAACTTGGATTCTACAGTCTAATAGTTTCCAGACTTTTTTTATATCGCATGTAAAATACCAAAATTTCAATTTAGATCCCAGGTGAGATTGCTAGAGAGTCTGATTTTGAGTCGATAGTAACGTAATAACTTCCCTCACTCATTCATTCACTCATTCATTCTTTCAGTACTGACTCTGAGCCAGACACTCTGGTGGCAGCCAGACCATTCTGCATTGCCCCAATGTAGGGACATTGATGTTTGATGAAGTAAAGATTATTACAGGGTGATTGGCATGTGAAAATGGAGAAAGTGAAACAGAAATGGCAGCATCACTAACTTCTCTCCCAAGATTCATACCAGTACCAGTTGCCATTGAGTCGATTCCAACTCATGGCGACCCCATGTGTATCAGAATAGAATTATGCTCCATAGGGTTTTCAGTGGCTGTTTTTTCAGAAGTAGATCTCCAGGCCTTTCTTCTGAAGCACCTCTGGGTGGATTCAAACCTCTAACCTTTCTATTAGCAGCTGAGTGCACTAACTGTTTACGCCACAGAGGTATTCCCTTCCAAGGTTACCTAGTGCTAATAAAGTTTATCTGAGGTCTTCTTTGTGAGATCCTGTATGGAAGTGAAGTGTATGAGGTTCCCACTCCCTCGGTGGTTGGTAGGGCTACCTCCATATTTTTAGCTCCTTTTCAAGGAATTAAGGCCATTCAAAAAAAACCACTTGCTTTTCAGAACAAGGAAAAGTTAATGTAAAAAATCTGAGAAGTGACTAACTTTGATTACTAATGGTGGAGCAAGGGAGGAGGGTGTGGAGAAAGAGAACAAGATGCAAATAATTCACTTCTTATTCCAGAAGAATAAGGAGAGACAAAAAGTATGGATGCAAGTCTTACAGTTTACACACCCAAATCCTTTGGCTCATGGGATGATCACAGCAGATTAGAGGCTTCTGGGTGGAGTGGAGGCTGTGTTCCCTCCGTCGGGATGGTTGCCTGGGCCTCCCAGGGATGCTGACTCACCTGTGAAAGAACAAGGGGCGGGGCCCACACACAGAGCATCATCACCCTGAAACTTCAGCCTCCATGGGTGCCTCTTTTGCACAGCCCACAGGCCACCCAGTTATCGCCACAGCTCCATGTTGGCAGCAAAGCAAGATACTGGACTCTCAAGTCACACACTATTTGTGCTGCATCGGCCTCTATTTAAAGCTGATCAATCCTGGTAGCCCTCTCGATCACTATAAACTGCACTTGGAGCTGTATTTTTAAATAGGGAAGTGCTTACAATAGCCATTTACAACTGTCTGCTGTTTAATTAGTGAGTCTGGGCAGTGCTGCAGGCGTAGATCACTTTGCTTTAAAGATTTGAGAATGTTAATAGTACAGTATATCATTTTAATTATTGCTGGATTAATGTTGTGTCTCAAAGAACACCTAATGCAAATCATGAGGAATGGCCTGAAATGACCCAAGGGTTACGCTTTATTAGAAAAGTAATAGTTTCAATGCTTAAATATAAGGACATTTTCTTTGTTCAAATGTCAGTCAGCACTCAGTGCTGTGCTTTGTGAAAGGAAAGCTTTTGTTTCGTTTATTGGTAGCAGCATTACACAGTTCAGGCTGAGAAAGGCACGAGAGTTGGGCGAGAGTTGCCTGTCCAATATGGTAGCCATGGCCATCCACGTGTACCAGTGAGCGCTTACAATGTGCCTCGTCTTTGTTGAGATGTGCCATAAATGCAAAATACAGGATTCCAAAGATTTAGTATGAAAAAAAAGTCTCAATATTTTTTTCATTTTGATTACATGTTGCAATAATAATATTTTAGGTGTTCTTTGTTAAATAAGATGTCTTACCAAAACTAATTTTACCTGTCTCTTTGTACTTGTTTAGCTACTAGAAAATTTAGTGACATAGGTGGCTCTCATTATATTTCTTTTGGACAGGTGGGCTAGACTTCTAGGAGAGAAGAGAAAACTCTAGCCAACAATAGTAGTACTTTTGAAATTACTTGCCTCTTACCACTAGCTGAATGTATATGGAAGAGGCTGTTAGTAAGAAGACTAAACGGAGGTGGGGGTGGGGAACATCATGATCTGACAAAGAGTGATAATGTCATGTAATAAAACCTTGAAACATAAGAAACAAACCCAAGAAGTCTTTTTCCTGAGTATTATGGGAATACTCATTATCGTATAGTTCATTCGTCCAAAGGTGGCCCCATTCTAGATACAGAACTTATAAAATATCATTCAATGGATGAAAATATAACATAAGTTGCCTACTTCTGTGATAGGAATCAGTGCTGTGTACCTTGACATGCATCCTCTCCTGAATATCTAAGAGTCTGGACCTAGTAAGGAGCCTCAGGTTATTCAAGACCTACTTGGAAATGAACATTGCCCAGAGAATAAAGAGACAAGAGAGAGTGTGTGTGAGAGATAACTGGTAAGGGGTTATGGAAGCTTCTAAATTACATTAATATATGAAATAAAAGGTGAAAGAAAACTAAAAATAAATTTTCAGAGTCTTGTTCTGCATTAGAAGTTTCTGGAAAGTTAGAGAAGTAGCAAGCAAGCCTGTCAGAAAAGTAAGGGCTAATAAATACCGAGAAGAACTCTTCATATCTCCTCCCCAAGCCACACCTTTGCCACGATCGTGTTCCTGCTTATTGAGAAAAGCTTCATAGTATTACCAGTGCTTCAAAGCATGTTGTTAAAAATACTCAGCAAACCATGATTAAGCCCATGGAAGCCTATGCCTACGTTAAAAACAAAACAAAACAAAACAATAACTTGGGCTCCCAACACTTGAATCTATGATTTTAAACAGATTTTAACATTTCATACTATCCTCCCCCACCCTACTCTTCACATACATCTGTTTCTCAAATACACTTCTTAGGTATATATGACAGCCAAAAGTTTGAAGAGGGGGCAAGTGGTCAGAGGTTCATACTCTAAAGGAGATGAAAAAATTATAAAGGTATCTAATGAGAACATACTTCATATGAAGAACTTTTGTAGAAGTCCTTGGCATTTGAATTTGCTGGTCAGATTTCCAAGAAGTCCTCGTATAGTCATCTTCTTTTGAAAGTTACTGTTATTTTTACGCAAATAACGCACATCTTATACTTTTTTTTGCCAACCGCACCCTCCCCCTCTTGAGGTATTTTCAAAAGTGTTATGCTAATTTTTTACAGCAACATGTAAACATGTAATTTTTTACAATAGTAAAAAAATTAGCATAGAGTGCTTATGCAAATACCTCAGCGGGGAGGGTGCCGTTGGCAAAAATACTTATAACACGTGCATTACTTGTGTAAAAAATATGATACTTAATTCAGTCAATACTTATCTATTTGCGCCACTGAGAGACTCCGGTCTTAGGTTAAGAGGCAGAAAACATACCCACTTGCCGTTGTATTAGACATGCATATAGTAGGAAGAATGTGCTTCCAACTACCGAAAAAGAAAATCTCAAATGTATACTATAACTTAAACAACAACAACAAAAACAGCCATGTCAATTTTAAATAGAATACCCCTAAGCTTTCATACAAATCTCTGGGTTTCCAAAACATCTGCCACGAGGAAGAGGCCTTCTGATTCATTAACATCGAGTACGTCTTTTGTATGATGGTCCTGATCAATGCAGGTTCTGAGAAGCATCTCATAAAAATGATATTACCCCGTCCATATGTAGAGAGGGAAGCATTTGCATAGCAGTCTGTACATGGTGCTTTGTGCGTCTTCCATATAGAGTTTTCCCAATTCGTCGTGGTTCCTCTCTCCAGCTGGGACTCAGAACACTGGTTTTACCGTTCTCATTTTTTATGAAGACCTACATTGAAAAAGTCAGGTGACATTTTAAGGGTCTTTAAAAATTCATGAAAACGATGATAAAAAATAAGAAGTTAATATTCATTTAGTGCCTACTATCTGTCAAATACTATACTAAGTACTTTATATGAACTAAAATAAATAAATAAACAAGCCAGTTGCTGTTGAGTCGATTCTGACTCATGAAGATCTCATGTGTATCAGATTGGAACTGTGCTCCATACGGTTTTCAATGGCTGAGTTTTCAGAAGGAGATAGCCAGGCTTTTCTTCTGAAGTGCCTCTAGGTGAACTCAAATGCCAATCTTTTGGTTAGGAACCTGGCACTTAACCATGTACCATCTCATTTAATTCTCACAACTGTTAACCTCATTTTATAGTTAAGGCACCTGGGGTTCACAAATATGCATCAACTGGCCGAATAGGCAGAGATGTGATTTAGACCTAGATTTGTCTGACCCCAGATTACCCTTCTGTTACACCACACTTTCTTTCATACACACCTTTCACTCAAATAACATAGACAGGAGATACAGTATAAGGCTGACATTAATTAACTCCATTACTTCTGCAAGAGTCATCACTGACAAAAACAAAGTAGGGCCCTTTGCAAAAACTATTTTGTTTTATTATTTTACTTATTTTTATTTGCTCTAATTAAGAAAAACCAATCTCTGAATCTTAGACTATACCCTCATGACCTCAAGAAGTTCAGTTAAAAAGCGAAAACAATTGATAATCAGCCCATCTGAAATACACACATCTAAACTGGCTTAACTGATTATTTTTAATGAATTTATCAGGACCTAGGCCTGTATAGTTCAAAACAGCAGTCACCACGCACATGTGGCTATGGAGCACTTAAAATATGGCTAGTTCAAAATGAGATGTGCAGTAAGACACACACTAGATTTTGAAGACTTGATAGGAAAACAATGTAATTGATATCATTAATATTTTTTGTACTGATCACGTGTTGAAATGAAAATATTTTGAATATACCATGTTTAAAATGTTATTAAAATTAATTCATCTGTTTCTTTTTACATGGTTTTAGTATAGGCACAGGAAAATTTTAAATTGTATTTGTGCCTTGCATTATATTTCTATTGAACAGTGCTGACATAGACTAGTCCAGAAAATAAATTTGTGGTAGACAATTCTGAAATAATATTTTATACTTATAAAATAAGCTTGCATTTATTTATTTTTATGTCCATGACACTTGGTTAGGCACTGGTTAAAAAAAAAGGTAAAGAAATCCAAAGTAACCAAAAGCCTTTAAGGAACTTGTGTTTTAGGAAAGAAAACGGAATCATTTACAATTAGCACCGGGAAGGAAGGGGTGACATAGGGAAGGAGATTTGCTGAGTAAGGAATCAGCCAGTCTTAAAGCTGCAAATTGATGTTACCTTTAATTTCTTCTTCAGCCCGGGTTAATGTCAGAAAATCTCACCCACTTGTCCTTGTAGGAGAAATCGACAGATTTGTAGAGTTGCAACTATCAGCGATTCACATGTATTCCTAATAGTGATAGTGATGTTGCTTGGACCAAACTTTTTAGGGTATTAGTGAGATGAACTTGTTTACTTGCCTTGATAGAAAGGAGTGTCTGGACTATGCCTCACAGCTTGGGGCTCATTAGTACCCAGGAACTTTCTACTCTAAATGACAAAGAATTTCACTGTCATGAAGAGAAATTGCTGCTGACCTTAGACCTCTTTTTTGGAAAGGCGAATAATGGAGCGCCGGAGCGGAGTTTGGTATTTGACAGAATCCTTCACAATTATCATGCATGTGTATATAATAAAATTAATTCTGTGTCTCTGCATCATAGCCAGCGGCAAGAAGCGTACAATCAGTTTTGTATGTATAATAGATCACAGAGTTGTTCATGAATAATACAAATGCATTGAGCAGATACTAGTGAGAGACGATGTTTGTCTTTGCATGGAATCGAAGTGAACATGTAATATTGTGATAATATATATTTGATGAATTCAGGTCTGACTTGCCTTTGCCATACTCTGCTAATTCCCCGACAAGGGTTGCCACAATAATTGAGTTTCCAATAACATTATGATTATTTCCACATGATAATTTAATTGTGGGTATTTTTTAATATTGTAATATTGTAGATTTGTGATTATTATGCATTTGCATGCAGATTTTCATGGTGACTTGGAGCACATCCCTACATTTATAACTTAATTTTCTATATTATTGCATATATATTTGGGGATGAACTCATTAATGCAAATAAAAAAAAATGTAGGTCTGTTTAGTCATACAGCTTTTATTATAAATGGCTGAAAGCTTTGCTCATTTTTTATAACAGTCCTTACAATACTGTGAATAAACCAAAGAGAACCTTAATTCAAGAATGAATTCATTAAAAATAACGGTAATAGCTATAATAATTACAAATTGCAGCATATTTGTTCCACCTAATTGGGATACAAAATACTATATATTATTCTTTTCAGGATGCAGAAGTTCTATGTGTAGCATCCACTGACTTTATTCTATGAGCCTCTTACCATTTGAAATGTAGAAAATCATAACACAATATATTCAGAAGAAAGTAAGAGAAAACTTTAAAAAATCCTAGATGATATTCACATTGTACCTCTTAAAACCCAGTAATAAATTGTGCAGTAAAGGTTTGAATGTCCTTAAAAACAAATTAGAGTTATAAAAACTAACCCAAAATTGAGTTTAATGGCATGTTTTAAAACAGCAAAGAATGAAGAAATTATATATTTACTGTTCCTTAAAAGCTATAGAAATGGTTATCAGTTTAGAAGATGTTTTACCAAAAAAAAAAAAAAAAAAAATTAAGGTAGAGAACTGAGGCAATCATTAGTATACCAGGTTTCCAGGAAATACTTCCAACAGATACGTCCAGAAAATTACACACTATCCATTTTACTATTGTTTATGTATTAGTCTTGGATGTCAAGAATAGAAGTAGGGATTGCTATTGGTGGGTTAATTTCATTTTCATTTCTCTTTAGCTAGCTACTTACTTAAGTTGAGGAGGGGAGTTGTAAACCACCCCTGATGCAATGGTTGAATTTAAATTGACTATTCAACTAGATATATCGTAGTTAAATGATTTGGAAGAATTCAGCAATTTTTTTTTTTTATTGCAGTCTAAATTTCATGTCAGATTATCAGAATACAAATGATGAATGCAGAGAACATGTAAAGCTTTATTTTAATTTAGATTTTTGTTAATACATATTTTTGTGATTCATCAAACGTTTGTGAATTAATGTTTATCGCAGCCCTGGGTTAGCGACTATAGGAAGTAGAAGGACTTCTAAGAATAGTGGCTGCTAGAAAGTTTCTTATAAACTTAGTTGGCTAGAAAACAGCAAAGCAGAAGGAAAGCAGTGCTATAGTGGAAGTGCAGCGAAGGGCTGTCTCGGGGATGCCCAATTGAGGAAGTCTTTTGATTGGTCTTAAGGGAAGAACAGAATTCAGAGGAATGCAGAAGTGGGAGAATAACACAGATCAAAGACATAAAGGGGGTCAACATGATGTAATGAAAAAGACAGGTCTTTAAAACCAGATAAAGTTTTAATCTCTCTGCGTTAGTTTCTTCATTCTCTACAAGGGGGGCAAAAATAGCAACATTCAAGAATTATGGTAAGGATTATAGGGAACACATCTGAAAGAAATGGTCCAAGGCTTGGGATCTAATAGGCACTTAAAAAATAAGAGCATTGTTGCTGTTAGTTGCCATCAATTCACCTCTGACTCATGGCCGCCTTATGTATAACAAAACATTGCGTGGTCCTGCACCATATTCATGATTATTGATGTGTTTGAGTTCGTTGTTTCGGCTATTGTGTCCGTCCATCTCATCGAGCGTTTCCCTCATTTTCACTGACCTTCCACTTTACCAGACATGATGTCCTTTTCTAACAATTGGTCTTTCCCTGTGACACGTCCAAGGTAAGGAAGTCAAAGCCTCACCATCCTTGCATCTAAGAAACATTCTGTTTGTCTTTCTTCTAAGACTGATTTGTTCATCCTTCTGGAAGTCCAGGGTATATTAAATATTCTTCACCAACATCATAGTTAAAATATACAATTATTCCATCTTCCTTCTTTATTGTCCAGCTTTTGCATGCATGTGGAGCAACTGAAAAGACCATGGTTTGGGTCAGATTCACCTTAGCCATCGAAGTGACATCTTTGCTCTTTAAAACTTTATAAGGAGGTCTTTTGCCTCAGATTTGCCCAGTGTAATACGTCATTTGGTTTCTTGACTACTGCTTCCGTGGACCTTGATTGTTGATCCAAGTAGGGTGAAATCGTTGACAACTTTGGTTTCTTTTCTAGTACCTAACATTAATTGAATGTTTATAAGGTGTGAAGTACTCATCCTCTTTTGAGGTTAGTACAGTCTATGATTTTTTTTTTATAGTTGAGAAAACCCGTATGCAAAAGACTGAGTAAACTGCTCAAGGTCACACCACTCAAAGGGTCTAGAGTCAGAGTTCAAACCCAGATGTTTGACTCTGGAGCTATCTAAATAGGAGATGTTACAGTATTAAATACATGGCATATTACACAAATGGAAAGAACCCCATTTGAGCTCAATTATTTTGATTATGAATTGACTAAGTAGGAGATAAAGCTTGAAATGTAAATTTGTTATTAGCTGCCGTCGATTCAGCCCCCGACTCATGGTGACTCCATGTACAACTGAACAAAACACTGCATTATCCTACCCCATTCTCATGGTTGGTAATAGATTGAACTGTTGTGATTCATAGGTTTTCGTTGGCTAATTTTCAGAAGCAGATTGCCTGGTCTTTCTTCCTGGCCCATCTTTAGTCTAGAAGTTCCACCGAAGTCTGTTCAGCACTATAGCAACACACAATCCTCCACTGACAGATGGATAGTGGCTGTGCATGAGATGCATTGACCAGGAATCAAACCCAGGTCTCCTGCATGGAAGGCAAGAAATCTACCACTGAACCATCATTGCCCCTAAATGTTAACTGTTGTTCTTAGCTGCCATCGAGTTGGTTCTGACTCATAGTGACCCAGTAGGACAGAGCAGAACTGCCCCATAGGGTTTCCAAGGAGTAGTTGGTGGATTTGAACTGCTGACCTTTTGATAAGCAGCCAAACTCTTAACCAAATGTAAATTAGGACTATATTTTTCTAGATCAATGATTCTTCAAGTGTGATCTTGGGACCAGTACCATCAGCATTATCTAGGAACTTGTTAGAAAGGAGAATTCTTAGGCCCCACTTAGACCTACTAAATCAGAAACTCTGAGGGGTGGGGCTCAGCAATCTGTGGTAACAAACACTCTGGTGATTGTGGTGGACACTTACCCAAGTTTGAGAACCACTGCTCTAGGTAGAGTGGGAACTTCCACGACATGGTTTGACCTATGCTTTAGGAGGATGACTGGTGACAGACTAAAGCAGGGATGAAATAGGTGTCTACTTCAATAGTTCAGAAAGAAATAGTAAAGAACTGATCCTGGGATAAAGCAACAGTGAGAATCAACCTATGGCAATTGACCGAATACAACAGGGAGTGAAAGGGGAGGAAAATGTTGAAGAAGGTATGACTAGCTCTATCCTGGGAGCTAAATAATTGTTGATGTCATTGATTAACAGAAGGGGAAAATAAAGAAAAACAGCACTTATTTAGGCTCCGTTAGTGATAATTATGGTGTTAGATCTGTTATTAAGCTCTTTTCAGATTGTAAGTTACGAATCTATTTTTTGTTCTCATGTAACCCAGTGTTATGCTTCCAGTTGTCTGAAAATTTATAAAACATTGAACAATATTTTTTTCCTTAAGCTTTCCCCAATCTGTCTTCCTTCTCTGCTTACATCTAGGATTTAGTGTCTGAAAGGAATTTTTAAAAGCCTGTATCCCGCACTATTAAAATTCAAAATGTGAGAAATGGAAACTGGTCTAGTAAGAAGATTCCGGTGAAAGACCTCAGCTGATTATTTCTCTCCCTAGTCCATCGTAGGTCCCTGGGTGATGCAAACAGTATGCTCTTGGCTAGTAACCTAAAGGGTAGCAGTTCAAACCCACTCAGCAGTGCCCCAGGAGAAAGGCCTGACCATCTGCTTCCATAAAAATTACAGCCACTGAAAACCCTATGGAGCACAATTCTCCTCTGACACACATACATGGGATTGCCATGAGTCAGAATCAACTCAATGGCAAAAGGGTTTGTTTGTTTGTTTGTTTTTGGTCCATCAAATGCTACTTTTTAAAATTACGTCCATTTTTAGGTACTTGACCTGTTGCTGTTGTTGTTGGGTGCCCTGGAGCTCATTCTGACTCATAGTGACCTCACATGACAGAGTAGAACTATCCTAGGGTTTTCTTGGCTGTAATCTTTATGGAAGCAGATCACCAGGCCTTTCTCCCAAAGAGCTCCTAGCTGGGTTCAAACCACCAACCTTTCAGTTAGCAGCTGAGCACTTAACCATTAGCACCTCCAGGGCTCCTTCATCACTTTTTTAAATGTTGGAAAATTGAGAAGTCCTTTAGTTTTTCCTAGTTTTAGTTTCTTCATTACAGAAATGGGGATGAGGATATCTAAGATTATATGAGAAATGTATTCAAAAACCAAAAATTACCGTACAAATCCATGACAGTGCCATCATTTTTTTTTTTTTTTTTTTTTTTTTTGAGATCACAACACTGACATCAAGAGAGGTCAGTGGGCCTGTGTGTGCAGGATCGTGCAGTAAAATTCGGTACATGTGTGGGCTAGGTCACTTATTTTACAGAAAATGTACTTTATCTCTACCACACTCTCTCTGATGTAATGAGGGAAGTTTTAATTTTTCTTGCCTTTAGTAAGGTACACTCTTAACAATGAAGAAAGCAACAGGAGAAACCCTTTCGAAACTCATTTTCAGTAAAGGCGTGTGAGACATAATCAGTCTGCAACTTCAGCTTTTGAATCCACCTCCATTATTAGTGTTTGATCACTTGTACAGACTTGTGTCTGGACACTTCAGTTTAGAAAGAGACACAAATTCTGTAAGAGAAAGGCCAGTGGGGTGGGGAGGAAGTTACAGATTCCACAGTGAGCTCAGAGTTTTTGTGTGAAAATTCTCTTGCTTACCTCTTCATCTTGCAGTTAGATATTCCTGGTTAAGAGCTCAGCTGCTAACTGAAAGGTAGGCAGTTTGAATCTATCAGCCACTCTTTGGAAACCCTATGGGGCATTTCTACTCTGTCCTATAAGGTCACTATGAGTTGGAATCCACTCGATGGCTGTAGGTTTGGTTTTTTGGTTGGTTTACTACCAACAAACAAATTATTTCTTTCCTCAATGAAACACAAAAAATATTATAAATGCAAACTTAATAGACCTTAAGAAAAGTATCTAAAGTGCTGTCAAAAATATCTAAATAATTTTTAAGAGTACAGATACATCTATTCAGAAGTAAAATAATGCAGTTGTCATATAGAAATAGCAATCTTTAATCCCGCGTCTGTATTATATCACTGGTTATTGAATATGCTCATTAAATCTATATTTATCTATTACCTGAAATTATCACTCTTCTTCCAAAACACCAGTATGTGGGAACACCTGTTACAAAAATAAAACAGTTGCCATCCAGTTGACTCCAACACATGATGACCCCGTGCATGTCAGGGTAGAACTGTGCTCCACAGGGTTTTCAATGGCTGGTTTTTCTTCAGAGGTGAATTGAACCTCTGACCTTCTGGTTAGCAGATGAGCACGTTACTGTTTGCACCACCCAGGGACTCTAGGAACAATCATCGCTGATAACATATTCCTCCACAATTGAGATCTTTTTCCCCCCCAAAGGTAAGGTTTAATGCCTGGCAGTGACTATAAATGGGCAAGATGTCCCTGGATGTTGTTTGCTTTTGATCTTCTGGCAACTGTTTTGCCTGAACACTGAAGCAAAAGCGGACTGGAGAGTTGACAATAGCAATCTTCCCAAAGTGTTGGACTCATAGCTACTCAGAAGCACTGTATGGTTCTTAAGAACAAATTTACTTGGCCAGTTATATTTAAATTCTGACTTCAAGAAATAACCCAGGAGAGGATAGGAGGTCCTTATCTTGTTTGCTTTCTTAATTCTGTGCCCAGCCCCATGTCTTTGTGGCACCTCCGCTGAGTCAGAAGGGAGCAGCAATCCAAGGTTGGTCCATGTGTTAGTGACTGAGAGGCAGAGAACTTCTCCAGGATTAATGATGGCTGGTCTTCCTCCCTATCAAAGCAGCAATAACCCCGCCTAGTGATTAATTCCAAGAAAATGCCCTTATGCTTATTATTGATTTTAAAACTGAGGAAAAAATATATACCTCTCATGATTTGTTTATAGGTGCAAAGGCTCCATTTATTCTCATTAATAGTAATAACGATATGCTCCCGTAGTGCTTTCCTGACACATGTGCCTTGCCCTTCAGGTTCCATTATGCAGAACAACAGGAAGAGGAAGTACGTTGATTTGCATTGACTTCCCACGGGGGTTCTGTAGGCAAGGGGATTTTTTCACTTCTCTGTGGGTAGTACAACATCTCTTGGAGAATGGAATGTCTAAGGAATTACTGCCCTGTACATTGGCCAATCAGATTTCCTGAATAATCGCTCAACATTCCATTTGCCTTATTACACTGTGTATCATTTTAATTTCCTCCAGGTAATCCTATGACGGATGTCTCGGGCACATAAGGCGCTCGTTTTCTCTTATGCAACAGCTATAAACAAAGGACTGCATGTTCAAGAGAAGAAAACAAAAATGGAAGAGTCAAAACATTAAACAAGCTTAATTTGTTTGAACATATTTTATACTCCTTGTCATCCTCACTGGTTTCCTGTTGTGAAATGATGCATTTTGTTTTCAAAATTACAAACACGGTAAAAAGAAGCCATTTTTACTGCGAGGTCACATTCCAGGCATGTTATCATAGGCCTGTTCCTTATGTGTGGCTTTCACCAGGAGAAAGATCCACTTCGTGTGCGTTTATATTTTAAGGGCCATGTCATGGCGCCGCCATCTTGAAATTCTCTTCGAAGTATTTGTTACTTGCCGAAATTCTGTGAAATGTCCTGCTAATCAATCAGTCAGTTTATCTATCAAATACAAATTAAACTTTTTAATGCATAATTTTTTCCCGTATGTTTGGCTTTTGAGCTTCAAAGTGTATAACTATTCAGGAATTGTTAAAGTATCTTTGGCAGTTTAGAAAACAGAAGGTTTCTTTAAATTGGAAGAAATAGGCAATGATTAACACAGGTAATTCATCCTCCAAAATAAACAGAGCCAAAAACTGAGTTCTCGTTATATAATTAAAATAACAGTAATAGCTAATATTTGTGAGTATTCATGATGAGCCCGGCACTGTTGTAAGTGCTTTACATTTATTAATTAGTACTTGTAAAATCGAGCCCTGGTGGTGCAGTGGTTGAGAGCGCTGGCTATGGCTGCTAACCAAAATGTGGGCAGTTCTAGTCCACCAGCTGCTCCTTGGAAACCCTATGGGGCAGTTCTACTCTGTCCTATAGGGTCGCTGTGAGATAGAATCGACTCAATGGCAACTGGGTTTTCTTTGTAAAACAAATTTTGTTTTCTTACTATATAACCTAAAAACCTGGGTTTGAATTTCACTTTTTATCAAGAATTAATGAGGAGAAATTGCCTCCGTGAAACAAATCCAGTCGGTAGATATATACTCTTCTATTTTACATGTCTTATGCAACATAACTAACTGACCATTGTAAATTAGATATGGGTTCTACATATTTTTATATTTGATCTAAAATAAACATTTAACTATAAATCTTTTTATGTAAGAAATGTAGTATAACTCCTTTAAAAAAAAAAAGGACAATGGTGAAGAGAAAGAAAATCGCCCACCATTCAATAGGCCGAGGGCATAGGCTTTGGGGTAGCTGACTTGGATTCATGCCCTGCTTCTGCTATTGACTATTGCGTAATATTGGGCAAATATTAGCCTTTCTAAGCCTCAGTTCCTATTTCTGCAAAATGAATAAAATAGCACCAACTTATGAGCATTCCTCTGAGATGTAAATTAGTTTTCAAGTGGAAACAGAGTCTTGGAGCATAGTAGGTGCTCAGTGAAGCTACTGTCTATTGCTATTGAATTACAAACAAGGTGACATTTTTGGTTTTACTTTTTCTGCTTTTTTCTGTACATTTTTTATCAGATCATAGGGTAAATATAATTTATAATCCTATTTTTTTCATTTTCCAATAAATATTTTTCTATATGTTAAAGTCTTTTTAACAACAGTTTTCAAAGTTCTAACAAATGAAGAGCTTACGTTTTTGACTTCCAAAGTTAAGTCCATTCATTCTAGCTTCCCTTTTGAGCTCTAGAATACGGGGTTTGCAAATGTTTTTCCATGGACCTTCCTGGCTCTTCAAAGGTACTTTATAGGCAGTTAGGGATGGGGTGCTGGACTTCACCCAAGTAGGTTTGCTTTTATGGGTTTTGGGGTTCACTGTACGAGTTCTGTTTCTTTTTATTTTACCTTTGGTAAGATGAGTTAGTATCCCAAGTTCAACTGAGCATTATTGAATTTATTTGCAGGAACATGTCTAGTAAAAAGGGCATAGGCTCTAAAGAAGCCATACCTGGTTTGGAACAGTGGTTTGAGTACTTTCTGGTTGATGGACTTGGAGAAGTTTATCTTTTCTCAGCATGCGTTTCCTCATCTGCAGAATGAAGTTACTAATACCAGCATTTTAAGGCTATTGCAAGGATCAAACGAGGTAATGGTATAAAGCTTCTGACATTTAGTAGGTATGCTATAAATATAAGATTTCTTCTCTGCATGCTAAACTCACAATTATTTACAAAGGCTTTTTGTTATACTTAAACACATGTATATATACGTATATGCATATATATTTATAGATATACATGCATATATATGTATATTTACGTATATTTGTATACATAAATACACATGAGTTTATAAATATGAAACAGAAACAACAGACAGCATTACTTTTCAAATCAATGGATGCATGGCTTTTCCTGCCAGTAAATCTAAAGGAACGTGACTAGTGAAAAAATGACATTGCTAAATGAAATTTTCTGTGCACCAAACCAAATGATATTGGTTCAGTCAACCATGGCAGAGCACCCTTGAATAATTAACCTTTCAAAGTTACAGATTTGTTCAAAAATTATATTTAATAGAAAACATAAAACATTCAAAAAGTTCCCAGTAACATGTCCATCTTTATTAGCTGTGTATTTCCAGTAGATTACTGGGCTTGATCAACTCCATTCCCCAGAAGCTTCTTAGACCCCAAATGTAATGGTGGTCTCCAAAGAAGAGGTATATTCCCTTTTTAGTATCAATTTTTAGTTAAAGCTGAGTTCCTTGTTTGTTCCATTTGTACAATAGATGTTCATTATTTTAAGTAATACCATGCTGTGCTTGTATGATTAATAAGCTTGAGATTCTGAGTTGACAGTAAGAGATTAAGTTCTTGTTTTTCAAGGGGGGTATATGCTCCATTTGTTTATATGACAGTGACTATCCTGAAATATGGTGGTTCTCAATGGGGTAGCATCATCACTGGGGGCATTTAGGATATTTGTGGGGGTGTTGCTTGCTCTCACAATGATTAAAGGTGCTAGTAGCATTTAGTGGGAAGAAGCTAGGAAATGTAGTTGTCATTGCAGTGGGTGATTCGGTCCTACCCTACAAAGACTTGTCTGTGACTTCCTTTGTCTTACTGGAAATTCATGTAGATGATAAATCTGTTTATTTGAACCTAGAACTTAACTTAGGTTACATAAGAACAACAAAATTGTTGCCATTGTTGTTTTCTATTCAGTTTTAACTTGTATTAAGTTTTCTAGGAACACAACCACCGCGTAAATTGAGAAAAAATGTCATTTGGTTTTGTTTGGAAATTTTCCAAGATTTGTTTATAGTTTTAGAAAATCATGTCATTGACTGCACTGGTTTTTATTCAGTCACCAATACAGCCCATCTGTATCACGTACCTTTAAAGCGCTTGTGTTCCCAGCATTTCTGGGCAAACATTTGGCTTCTTTGTTATGTTTTATCGTGTGGTTTTGCCTGAATACTTACATAATGAAATACGTATTATTTTATTGTATTATTTTTATTACTTCTTCATGTTACAGTTAGAGCTTTATCCTGATTTTTTTTTAAATTATGACTTTAGGCAGCTTATATTATCTATGAATTTCATTTCAAGGTGGTAAAGGAGAAATTACAAAATACCCATTATTAAATAGACTGCTGAGTCAGAGGGGGCGTGATCTAGAGTGTAGACTCTGGAGTGGCATTCCTGGATCCTGATTCAGCTTTGCACATACTATCTGCATACCCTTTAAAAGTCCTTTAGCCAGTCAGAGCTATAAGAGCCTCTCCTGTAAAATAATATTGATAAGAGAAATTGCCTTCTGCGTGATTGAGATCACTTGAGTTAACTCAAATAAGAGCTGATATGTTGTAAGTGTTAAATAAACATCAGCTATAAAATCTGGTGGCATAGTGGTTAAGAGCTACAGTTGCTAACCAAAAGGTTGGCAGTTTTAATCCACCAGGCGCTCCTTGGAAACTGTATGGGGCAGTTCTACTCTGTCCTATAGGGTCGCTGTGAGTCAGAATTGACTTGACCACAGCGGGTTTGATTTTTTGGTTTTGGTATAATTGTCATCAAGGGAAAGTTTACTTGTTCTGTGCAGGGATGAATAACACTGTTCACTTTTCTTTATATTTTTGTTTATTTGCTAGATTTGTTGTTGCTGCTGTTGTTTTTGCTTCGAAGTGACTTGTGCAATGTAGCCTGCTTGGGCCACGGTCAAGAGCATGACCTTCATTCAAGCTGCTGGGTATTTTCTCAGCTCTAAACTTTCATCAACAGGGGCTATGCTGTCATATTTTGCTTGGGTGAAGAAGACCCTTTGGATGCAGTTTTGAGAACTGAATGAAGAGTGGTGAAGAGTAAATGAGAAGAGAACCCAGAGGCATCCAGATAAGACCCTAGGCAGTCTGGACTAGGGTGGTGGTTGTGAAGACATGGGGAAGAGACGTTGTTCTTGAGAGATACTGGAGATAGGAAATAAAAATGACAAGATTTTGCAATGGATTAAATTGGAAGGGTGTAACTTAGAGGAAGGTGTCAAGTTTGACCACACATTTCTAACTTGAAAATCTATCAGAGTAGACAATCCAGAAAAAAGATCAAGTATGGGTAAACAAATTCAAATTAAACCAGCAAACATAAATGTGTCTCTTGAGAAATAGGAGACAGAATCCCCCTTATAAAATTGCATGAGGAATAAATGAGCTTAAGAGTGTGAAATGGTTATTACAGTATTTGGCACAGGTAAGCATTCAATACCTGATAGCTTATACGGATTGCCAGAAGAACAAGTGAATCAATTTTAGGAGAAATACACCCAGAATGTTCTTCAGAAGCAAGGATGGTGAGATTTTGGCTCACTTACTTTGGACACATCATCAAGACCAATAGCTAGAAAACTACATCATAATTAGTAAAGAAGAGGGTCAGTGATAACAAGGAAAACTCACAATGAGATGGATTGACACAACAGCTGTAACAATGGACTCCGACATACCAATGATCATGAAGGTGGCACAGGACCAGGCAAGGTTTCGTTCTGTTGCACTTGGCGGTCTCCATGAATCAGAATGACTCAATGGCAACTAACAACAGCAACATGGTATCCTGAAACTCACCCATCAACTCTATGTTGCCGTTACCAAAGTTTATTTATTCACAAATTCTGTGGCTCAGGTCAGTGTCACCCATTTTTTTCGGTACACCCACCTTGTTCAGCATCTGCCAAATATTAAATCCTGAGTCTACATTAATCATGCTAAGTCCCTTCCCACAGGAAGCTCAGTGTCTAATATGTGAGGCAGAGGTATAAAGGTCTACATAAATTGGATAACTGTTATAATAAAGGAGGATATAAAGAACAGAGTTATCTATCTCAGTTTCCTAAGGTTGCCACAATAAAATATCACAAAATGGGTGGTTTTCAAGAACAGACATTTATTGTCTCACATTTCTGGAGGCTAGAAGTCCAGGTCATAGTAACAGCCGTGTGGATTCCTTCTGAGGGCTCTGGGGAAGGAAGTGTTCTATGTCTCCTCCTAGCTTCTAGTGGCTGCTGGCAGCCCGTGACATTCCTTTGCTGCTTCTAGTTGCATCTACACATGGTGTGTCCCCCGTGTGTGATGCTTTTTCTGTATCTGTCCTCCTCTTTTAGAAGATACTACTGAAAAGGGATTAGGCCCCACCTTACTCTGGTATGACCTCCTTACCTGATAAGAAAAGGAAAACCCTATTTACCCAAACAAGGTCACATTCACAGGTACAGGTATTAAGACCTCAACATATCTTTTGGGGGGACCCAATTCAACCCATAACACTATCCAAGCTACTTCAGAAGGAAAACTTCACCAAGGAAGTGGCTACTGATTTGATTTTTTACATTATGAACAGTTTTCTAGGCAGAAAATCATGTGGGGAGGGTAAAAGAAGAGATCTCATTCCCATTACCATCAAGTTGATTCTGACTTTTAGTGACCCTGTAGGACAGAGTAGAGCTGCCCTATAGGGTTTCCGAGGCTGGAATCTTTAAGGATGCAGACTTCCATGTCTTTCTCCCACAGAGCAGCTGGTGGGTTCAAATTGCTGACATTTTGGTTAGCAGCTGAGCGCTTAACCATGGTGCCACCAGGGCTCAGTTTAGGTTAAATTCCAAGCAGAGAAAAAAGCACAAGCAAATATACGAGACATGTAATATAGTACAAGAATAATTTCGTATTTGAGTATTGCAGGAACATGAAGTGTACTTACAGGAAGAACAAAAGATAAAGCTAAATTAATATTTGTCTAGGGGGTAGTGTGGACGTCATGATTCCTTTTTACAGCTTTGTTGAAGTATAATTGGCATACAATACAGTGCACATATTTAAGATGTACAGCATGGTAAGTTTGGACAGAAGTGTGAACTGGTAAAAGCATCCTCACAATTAAGAGAGTGAGCATATTTATCACCCACACAAGTTTCATTGTTTCTTTCTATAAGCCATCCTGCCAAGCACTCCTTATCCTCCAGCAGCAGCAACCAGTGATCTGCTCTCTATCACTATAGATTAGTTTTCATTTTCTTGAGTTTTATATAAGTGAAGTCATATAGTATACACTCTTTTGGTTTGGCTTATTTCATGCAACGTAATTATTTTGAAATCTATCCATGTTGTTGTGTGTACCAATAGTTTATTCATTTTAGCTCTCAGTTGTTGTGTGCTGTTGAGTTGATTTTGACTCATAGAGGCCCCATAAGACAGAGTAAAACTGTCCCATAGGGTTTCCTAGTCTGCAAGTCTTAACAGAAGCAGATCACCAGGTCTTTTCTTCCTCGAAGCCACTGGGTGGGTTTGAACCATCAACCTTTTCACCTTTCAGTTACTAGCTGAGCACTTACTGTTGCTCACGAGGGCACCTTTAGCTCTAAGTAGTGTCCCATATACCCTATTTTTACACAAATAACGAGCACCTTTTACTCCTGTTTGTCAACCACTCCCTCTTCCTGAGAGGTATTTTCAGAAGCGCCACTATGCCAATTTTTGTTTTAACATGTTACTGTAAAAAAAATTAGCATAGTATGCTTACAGAAGTACTTCTCAGGGGGAGGGAATGGTTAGCAAACAAACGTAGAAGACGTGCATTATTTGTGTAAAAATATGGTGTATCACTATTTGTTCATTCATCTGATGGACATTTTCTCTTTCAGTTTTGGGCTGTTACAAATAAAGCTGCTACGATCCTTTGTGTACAAGTCTTATATGCACATATATTTTCTTTTCTCTTGAGTAAATACCTAAAAGTGGAATAGCTGGGACACATGGTAAGCGTATGCTTAACTTTTTAAGAAACTGCCAAACTGTTTGCCACAGTAGTTGTATTCCCACCAGTAACATACAGAGTTTCAGTTCTTCCTTATCATTGTTGACACTTGGTATAGTCTGTCTTTTTACTTTTAACCATTGTAATAATTGTGTAGTGGTATCTTATTATGGTTTTAATTTGCATTTCTCTAATTATTAATGATGTTGATCATCTTTTCATGGGTTTATTGACCATATATCATACTTTGGTGAAATCTCTGTTCAAACCTTTTTTCCATATTTTTAAATTGTTTTTATTTCCTGATATTTAAATTTTGAATATTCTTTATATATCTGGGATAAGCTCTATATTAGATATATGATTTACAAATATTTTCTCCCAGTCTGTGGCTTGTCTTTTCATTCTCTTAGTAGCCACTATCAAAGAGAAAATATTTTAATTTTAATGAGGTCTAATTTATGCATTTTTTCTTTTTCCTCAGTAATCATGTGCTTGTCTTCCTATCTAAGAAATATTAGCATTAGAATAGCTGTGATTAACACCCATGCATCAGGATTTTTAAAAGCTCACCCAGGTTACTCTAGCATGCTGCCAAAGTTGAGAACCCATGTGCTAGATCAGTGCTCCTAGGATTTTAAATCTGAGTTGATCACATCCCTGGGGGAGTCCTCTCAAAATGCAGTAGGGTTAAGATAGGAGCTGAGATTCTGCAAGGCTAACAACAAAAGTAAACAAAACGATATGATAGAGAGGCAAATAGTCAGTAGCCAAATAAAAGGCAATATTGCTTGTTATCTTATGGAATTTGGGAATTTGAGCTTGATTAATTTGGCCTCGGGGGGCTGCTGAAGGGTTTATAGTAAATAACATGATTGTATTTGGGCTTTCGAATGATCATTCTGGTAGCATGTTGGGAAAACCATAAACCAGTTGCCATGGAGTTGACTCTGACTCATGGACACCCCACGTGTGTCAGAGCAGAGCTCTGTTCCATAGGGTATTCAGTGGCTGAGTTTTCAGAAGTAGATTACCAGGTGTTTCTTCCTTGGCACCTGTGGGTGGACTTGAACCTACAGCCTTTCAGTTGGCAGCCTAGCGAGTTAACTGTTTGTACCACCCAGGGACTCCTACATGTGGGGAAAGGATTGGTAAAATATAAGACTTGACTCAGGCAACCCATTAGGCCTATGTTCTATAATCTAGGAGAAAAACAAGGGTACCGATCTGAATACTTGAGGAAATATAAAAGGTAATTAGGAAAATTGTGCCTTTGGCAGAATAGCAGGGTGAAGGAGAGGATGACCTCTAGAATGGCTTTGGAAACTGGATGACTCGTGGTATCATAATAGTTTCCAGCATGGGAGGAGCAGGTTTGGGTTGGGGCTAAGTTGGACACAAATATTTTATTTTAGACATCAAAGTTGAAAAGAAGCTTTTGGGCCATTCAGGAGTAGGTGTTCAGCAGTCCATTGGTTAAATGTTTTGAGTTCAGGACAAAAACATGAATTGGAAGTGTACATACGGGAATTTGTAGATATAAAGATAGTTGAAGTCAAACTTAGAAGAAATACAACCAGAATGCTCCTTAGAAGTGAAGATGGCAAGACTCACTGACTTTGGACACGTCATCAAAGAGCAATCACTAGAAAAGTGCATCATGTTTGATAAAGTAGAGGGTCAATGAAAACAAGGGAAACCCTCAATGAGATGGATTGACACAAAAGCTGCAACAGTGGACTTAAACATACCAATGATCATGAAGATGCTGCAGGACTGGGCAACGTTTTGTTCTGTTACACATAAGGTCATCATGAGATGGAGTTCACTTGATGGCAACCAACAACGAAGCAAGGGTAGTTGAAGGCGTGCATGTGAATTCAATTACCCAGTGAAGAAATACAACATGAAAATCAAAGAGGACTATGATGGAATACTGGAAAACACTATAATTTAAGGATTGGGCAAGGGCTCAGAAAAAAGACAAAGAAGTGCAGCCAGAGAAAATGCACAAAAAATGGTAACCCTGACAATAAGGAGAAAGAGATTTCCTGGAGGATGTGCAGTTTGGCCACACCTTGCAGAGAGGACCAGTAAGGAAGGTCTACAAGTAACCACTCCATTCATCACAGTGGAGGTCATTGATGTCAAGGTTCAGTGGCTTAAGGGGCAGAAGCCTGAGGACAGTGGGCTGAGAGGTGAAGAACAGCCCCTGCCTTTAGGGGCCTTATTGATTACTGTTTATCGATTAGGGTAATTATCTGATTACAAGTGCTGATGGCTTAGCCTATTGCCTTGAACACCTGGGAAGGTCTTTCCAGAATGCTGGTTTGAGGAAGGCCCCACCACCCATTCCTATGGCCAGTAGAAGAATTATGAAGTATAAAATGAGGTTTCTGATGCGAGCCACACTTTCCAAATCAAACGTGAAAGAGACGGAAAGGGACTCCATGAGTAATTATTTCTGAGGCCCAGCCCATGAATGGTCTTCTTGTGGCCTGATTTTTAGCACTTCTTTGTATTTTTACTTGGTGTTATACTAATACGCTCACAGGAAAAAGATTGACCCAAATTTTGCAAGCTTCTCCTTCGATCTCATAGACGTATTTTTGCTTCCTTTCAAGTAGCATGTATCACTCTAGCGTGGACTCGTGTGCGGGGTTTGAAGGATCAAGCGCAAAGCTCTCATGCCGTACCCAATGTAATCAAAAACATTCTCATTTTTGTTCTAATTGTGTGAGACAAATCCTAAAATTGCCATGTGGGTTTAAATACTCACTGTCATGCGAGAAATACGTCTCAAAGTAGGTAATTATCGGAGGCATACTGTGGGTTTCTGGATTTCTTTTCCCTTTGTACTTTCCACTCCTAGGATAGATTCCATTTGTTGCTTTCAGAGTAATGTCTGTGTGTATGTGTTCCATTTCATTTAGGCTTGGTATGGTAAGGACAGCGTTTCTGTGGATTTATTCACTAAATTCAAGCCTGGCAAAGAGTGGTAAGTGAGCACCAGGCCGCTGTGCAAAGGGGGCTGTGCGTCTTTAAAGGAAAATGCAAGAGAAACCCTAACCTCTCCTAATTTACATATGGTGACATTTTGCAGAAATATTGAAACATTAGCAGTGACATAATGAAATTCTGCCTATCAGCCATGGAAGGAATAATGTTACTGTAAAGGTAACCTGTCTACGGTTTATTATCAAAAAAATATTCTTGCCAAGAAACATATATTTAGTAACGTATGATAAGGAAGAATTTTTTTTCCCTCTTGCGTTTTCTCTCCTGGGCTATCCATCTTCCCCTACAGATTTACTGTGCGATCACTCCCTTTACATGCTAATTATGTGCAGGTCTGGCATATTTGTTAGTGGTGACACTTCTGGGACCCAGTGGGACTGCAGCTCATTATGTGGCAATGTCCAGATATATCAGATATTATTAGCTGTCATTAATCTGCTGTGGAAACATTGAATGCTAAGCCAGGGAGAGAGCAGAAAGGGGTCGGCAATTGAAGTCTGGGAACAGCTTGAACCCCAAAAGGTCAAAAGAGAAATTCAGCCAAAGAGGGGATAACAACCAGCAGTGGGCAATACCTTGTTCCTGGTTTTGTACCCCGTTAGCTAACAAGGTACACCAGGCAGGAAGGAGAAAATAAGCTTCACTTATCTGTTCATTATTTTAACACCCTGCTGTGGCCATTTCACTGACACTAAACTTTGACTGTAATTATGTACAATTATGCACATTATCTGTTATGTCATCTTAGCCCCACAGAAACATCAGAGGTAGGCGTTTGATCATCAGGCATATTTCAGCTACAATTCTGTGCACTAATTCCTTGGACAATGAATACTGATATGCAAAGCTTCTGGTTATTATTTTCATTTAGTGTATTCTTTAAACTTATTGCTTATCTGTTTCCTCCACGTGGAACTTCTAGTCAGTAGCTGCTCCCCACCCCTTCCCATTTCTGCACGCCCAAATCCTAATTGTTCTTTAAGGATCATTTGAAATGCAATCTTCATAATGACTTATTTGATCTTCTAACATCTGCATAATAGCACTGTCTTCTGAATGTTTATGTTTTTGAGTCATATAACTTATATTCTGAATGTCTTTCTATCTGTCTGTCTATCTATCTAATTTCCTTTAGTAGATAATTAGTCATCAGAAAGGAGGGAAAGTTAAGTCCACCACTTCTACTTTGAGTGTTAAACGAGTCGTTTTGGATCTAATAGAGCACACAAATTTTTTGTGAAAAAGTGCAGAGATGTGCATATATTTAAGTGATGGCGAGGTGCATCATTTATGTCTGTATATATGTATAGGTTGTAATTTTGACATGCACACACACATACACGTGCACACAGTAGAGACATGTATATTACAGAGAGTATAGTAGTTTAAATAGTACGTTAAAGTGCTTCATTTTCTCTACTTACATTTGTTCTTTGTAGCACTAGGAACCTGCCTATTCTCTTTTTTCTTCAGTCAGTTCATTTCTCAGTGATTCTATAGTCTCCAGGCAAGTGCCTATCCTTACATCCTGAGTTCACTGTTTCAATTCAGATGCCTTCTTGCTGTTGTCCACGTCCCCTATAATTTATGTTGTTCGTACTCAAAGAAAGACATTACAGGGATGCCTAAGATTATGCCGTGTACCTTCAGTCCATCAGCTAAGCAAGTATTATGTTGTCAAATATAAGGTCGCTATGAGTCAGAATCAACTCGACCTCAATGTTTTTTGTTTTTTTAAGAGAGTTTATGGAGCCCTGGTGGCGCAGTGGTTAAAAAGCTTGGCTGCTAACCAAATGGTCAGTAGTTTGAATCCACCAGCCGCTCCTTGGAAACCCTATGGGGCAGTTCTTCTCTGTCCTATAAGATTGCTATGAGTCAGAATTGACTTGAAGGTAATGGGTTTTAGAAAGTTCACAAACAAGAGCTGACCAAGACTAATTTTTCCTTCATTGAAGATTAGCTTCCTATCTGCAGCAGACATTGTCAGTGCTGTCCCGTATCCCTTTCAATCACCCAAAGGCACTTGCAGACAGTCCTATCTAGGACCAATGACTTCCTCCATCCTTCTGCCCCAGGACATTCTCTGCCTGTGGAAGGAGGCACAGCCAGAAGTCTCAGGGAGTTAATGCTCCAGGAGTGACCCTCAATAAGGCAGGCTGGATATATATATCAGCTTCCTTGAGATTCAGTGGGATGGATCTGAGATATGCTCCACTCAGTCTCTGAGAGGGTCTCCATTAAGACTGAGCTCAGTTCGTCATAGTAGTAACACCATCATTATTACATCCTTCCCTTTCTCGCTTCTTCACCTCCTCACCTTGCTTTCTGTGATCACCTCCCAAATGAACTTCTTGTTGTTAGCTGCTCTGGAGTTGGCTCTGACTCATAGCTACCCCATGTATGACTGAATAGAATGCTGCCAAGTCCTATGCCATCTTCATGATTATTGGTATGCTCGAGTCCATTTC
Source organism: Trichechus manatus latirostris (assembly GCF_000243295.1). NCBI lineage: Eukaryota > Metazoa > Chordata > Mammalia > Sirenia > Trichechidae > Trichechus > Trichechus manatus. The sequence continues at coordinate 677,605 of NW_004444265.1, forward strand.
AGCCACTATGTATGTTGACTGTCTTTCAACCTAGGGGGCTCATCTTCCAGCACTATACTGAACAATATTCTACGTGATCCACAGGGTTTTTATTGGCTGATTTTCTTCCTCGTCTGTCTTAGTCTGGAAACTCTATTGAAACCTGTCCACCAGGGGTGACCCCAGCTGGTATTTGAAATACCACTGACATAGCTTCTAGCGTCATAGCAACATGTAAGTTACCGTAGTATGACAAATTGGCAGATGGGTGGTGGCCCAAAAAACTACATGGGCCAAAATCCTGTCTCAGCGTCTGCTGTTGGGGGAGTGCAGACTAAACCAGTTAATACCCTAGAAAGCAGACCCTGATGACGGCTTTCTGGAATTGGGTCACCTGCTGCTAGGATAGAACAAGTGTTCTACTTAGTGATAAGTGAGGTGATAATAGCATGTGTGCCACAATTACTGGAGCCCTGGTGGCACAGTGGTTGAGAGCTCAGCTGCTAACCAATAGGTCGGCAATTCAAATCCACCAGCTGTGCCTTGGAAACCCTATGGGGCAGTTCTACTCTGTCCTATAAGGTCTCTATGAGTTGGAACCAGGAGGAACTGGAAGAATATGCATAAGAATGAATGAAGGTGTTGATGCAAGGGTCTAGAATATAAGGCTGGAAAGAGGAGTATTAATATCAGGTACTTTTAGTGACATGGATTTAACCTGCTAGCAAGGATATCAGAGCCTATCTTGATTCATTGATAGAATGGCTCCTTGGAGGCTTGGAGATGACACTGGCCTGTTCTAAATGAGGTAGAGAAGCTGATGTACACTGGAAGCTATAGGAAGGAAAGAGAAGGCTTAGAGAGGTGGGCATGGTAGATGAGATACACTACAGATGGTCAGCCAACTAAGCTCCCATTAAGAGATAAAGAATGTACCATTGAGGAGGGCATTGGGCACAGGGTGGATGGTGGAGGAGCTGCATTGGAACTGAAGCTTTTTAATATCAAAGAAGATGACGGGATTATGGAGCATATTTTTCCTAGAAAGCTCTGTTTCACCAATATTTACCCAGTTATTGTATATTATGCATTCATGCACTTATACACATTTATTCTTATATTATATATTTGATTTTCTGTTTGCTTTTTATTGTAATATTATAGCACAAGCATATCTATGTATCTCCAATGTCTTTTTAAAATTTTTTCCCATACAAAAATTTATACATACATTGTTATATGACTCTAATTGCTCTCCCCATACTGTGACAGCACCCTCCTCCTTTCCACCCCTGCTTCCCCATGTCCATTCAACCAGCTCCTAACCCTCTCTGCCTTCCCATCTCACCTCCGGACAGAAGCTGCCTGTTTAGTCTCTTGTATCTATTTGAGCTAAGAGGTACACTTCTCAAGAGTATCACTTTATGTCCCACAGTCCAGTCCAAGCCCTGTCTGAACAGTTGGCCTTGGAAATTGTTTTAGTTCTGGGCTGATAGAGAATCTAGGGGCTATGCTTTCCAGGGTACCTCCAGTCTCAGTCAGACCATTAAGTCTGGTCTTCTTACTAGAATTTGAGTTCTGCACCCTACTTTTCTCCTGCTCTATCCAGGACTCTCTGTTGTGTTCCCTGTCAGGACGTTCATTGGTGGTAGCCAGGCATCATCTAGTTCTTCTGGTCTCAGGCTGATGAAGTCTCTGGTTTATGTGGCCCTTTCTGTCTCTTGGGCTACTACTTTCATTTGTCTTTGGTATTCTTCATTCTCCTTTACTCCAGGTGGTTGGGACCAATTGATGCATCTTAGATGGCCGCTTGAAAGCTTTTAAGACCCCAGACGCCACTCACCAAAGTGGGATGCAGAACATTTTCTTAATAAGCTTTGTTATGCCAGTTGACCTAGATGTCCCCTGAAAGAATGGTCCCCAGCCCCCTAGCCCTGCTACTCTGTCCCTCAAAGTGTTTGATTGTATTCAGAAAACTTCTTAGCTTTGGTTTAGTTCAGTTGTGCTGACTTCCCCTGTAGTGTGTGCTGTCCTTCCCTTCACCTAAGATAATTCTTATCTACTATCCAGTTAGTAAATAACCCTCAGCATCCCTCCCCATCCTCGTAACCATCAAAGAATGCTTTCTGTGTTGAAACGTTTTTTTGAGTTCTTCTAATAGTGGTCTTATGCAATATTTGTCCTTCTGTGACTGACTAAATTCACTCAGCATAATGCCCTCCAGCGCCCTCCATATTATAAGATGTTTTACAGCTTCACTGTTGTTCTTTATCATTGCGTAGTATTCCATTGTGTGGATATACGATAATTTGTTTATCCATTCACCTGTTGACGGGCACCTAGGTTGTTTCCAACTTTTTGCTAGTGTGAACAGTGCTGCAATGAACATGGGTGTGCATATATCTATTCTTATTTCTCTAGGATATATTCCAAGGAGCAGGATAGCTGGATCATATGGTACTTCTATTTCTAGCTTTTTAAGGAAGTGCCAAATCGATTTCCAAAGTGGTTGTACCATTTTATTTTCCCACCAACAGTGTATAAGTGTTCCAGTCTCTCCACAACCTCTCCAGCATTTATAGTTTTGTG
>NW_004444265.1:680272-681517 GCF_000243295.1 Trichechus manatus latirostris
TTTTGTGTTTTTTGGATTAATGCTAGGCTTGTTGGGGTGAGATAGTATCTCATGGAAGTTTTGATCTGCATTTCTCTAATGGCTAATTATTGTGAGCATTTCTTCATGTGTCTGTTAACCACCTGAATGTCTTCTTCGGTGAAGTGCCTGTTCATATCCTTTGCCCATTTTTTAATTGGGTTATTTGTCTTTTTGTTGTTTAGGTTTTGTAGTATCTTGTAGATTGTAGATATTAGACGCTGATCGGATTTGTCGTAGCCAAAATTTTTCTCCCAATCTGTAGGTTGTCTTTTGACTCTTTTGGTGAAATCTTTTGATGAGCATGAGTGTTTGATTTTTAGGAGTTCCCATTTATTTGGTCTCTCTTCCGGTGCTTGTGCATTATTACTTATGGTTTGTATTGTGTTTATGCCATATATTAAGGATTCTAGTGTTGTCCTTATTTTTTCTTCCTTGATCTTTATCGTTTTCAATTTTATATTTAAGTCTTTCATCCATTTGGGTTAGTTTTTGTGCATGGTGTGAGGTATGGGTCTTGTTTCAGTTTTTTGCAGATGGATATCCAGTTATGCCAGCACCATTTGTTACAGAGACTGTCTTTTCCCCAGTTAGTGGACTTTGGGGCTTTGTCAAATATCAGCTCCTCCTAGGTGGATGAATTTATGTGTGGATTCTCAATTCTTTTCCATTGGTCTATGTCGTTGTACCAGTACCAGGCTGTTTTGACTACCGTGATGGTATAATAGGTTCTAAAATCAGGTAGTATCAGGCCTCCCGCTTTGTTCTTCTTCTTCAGTAATGCTTTACCTATTCAGGGCCTCTTCCCTTTCCATATGAAGTTGTTGATTTGTTTCTCCATCTCATTGAAAAATGCTGCTGGAATTTGGATCAGGATTGCATTGTGTCTGTAGATTGCTTTGGGTAGAACTGACATTTTCACGATGTTGAGTCTACCTATCCATGAGCAACGTATGTTTTTCCACTTATGCAGGTGTCTTTTGGTTTCTTGCGGTAGTGTCTTGTAGTTTTCATTGTATAGCTCTTTTATGTCTCTGGATAGATTGATTCCTAAGTATTTTATCTTCTTGGGGGCTATTGTAAATGGTATTGATTTGGTGATTTCCTCCTCGAGGTTCTCTTTGTTGGTGTAAAGGAATCCAAGTGATTTTTGTATGTTTTTCTGGTATCCTGATACTTCGCTGAAATATTCTATTAGTTCCAGTAGTTTTCTTGTGGATTCTTCGG
>NW_004444265.1:681617-694150 GCF_000243295.1 Trichechus manatus latirostris
TGCATACCTGGTATAAATCCCAGTTGATCATGGTGAATTATTTTTTTGATATGTTGCTGAATTCTATTGGCTAGAATTTTGTTGAGGATTTTTGCATTTTGCATTTAGGAGCCCTGGTGGCGCACTGGTTAAGTGATACTTCTGCTAATCCAGTGTTTTTTAAAGATGATTTTGACACCTGAATAACATTATTTTAAATTGATCATATTAACCTAAATTTTCTATTCTTAATATTGAAGTTACATGATTTTCTCATGTTAAAAATAATGTTGTGATAGATATTTTGGAAGTCATTTTCTTAGGGTAGATTTCCCAAAATATAACACTGCTTATTTAAGTTATGTAGCATTTTTATGGCTTCTGGAGCGTATTACAAATTAGTTCCAGAAAGTTGTACTAATTTGCATTACTAATCACAACATATGAGCAAGAGTTTCCCAGTATCATTGACAGAACTGAATATTATCACTTCTTTTTTTCTTTTGCCTGTTAAAAAACAAATGAATCACATGCTTTTAGATTAATCTCTATTTGATCTTAAAGACGGCCTAAACCAATCTTCTTTCTTACCCATGAGAAAATTTGGAGGCTAAATACTTTTAACTAATTGTTCAAATATACACAGCTAATTAATGACAATGTCTAGAATTTAGTTCTCCTATCTAGATTGCTTTTTACTTACATCTTTCTATCTTGATTTGAAGTTGTATCTGCCTGTACCCATTGCTTGAAAACATTTGAGCCTGTCTCCAAAATAATAAATTACTGAAGTTCAGAGCAACGTGAGAATTACATTTGAGTAAAGATTTTAGGCATGGTTATAATTTACATATTTACCCTTTAAAAATATTTACCACAGTTCTGTATAAATGGTTAGGAGGACATTCACTTTACTGCAGGTGTCAAAATTACTTAAGTTTGTAATCTTTTATTCTTAATTTTTAGGTATGAATTTGAATGGTTCTCTTGAAATAAAAGTGATAGGCTTCTTCCTCTATTCTTTCTCCTCCTCTTCCTATTCCTCACAGCTTTCCCTAGTGTCCCTCTCATTTGGATACCTCCTACCTTTTCCTTTGTCAATACCCAGTGCGCCTCTTCATATAATATCAGAGCTGCATCCTTTCCCCACAGGCTTACCGTTGTAAATGACCAGAGTGTAAATGTTTAGGAATCAGTCCTCTGCATTGCTCAGTAGTGTTCTAATTATTATTATTATTATTATTTTAATTGTGTTTTAGGTGAAAACTTACAGAGCAAAATAGTTTCTCATTAAACAATTAATACATGAATTGTTTTGTGACACTGGTTGAGCCAGTCCTATTATTGTTAGGTCACATATCACTCATTCTCTAGAATTAAGTCATTCCTCTACGTTTGGGATCTGTAGCCTAGCCATTAGTGGTTGGTTTCAGTTAGTTCCCTAATCTCTTCTGCCAGCTATGCCTGGGATCTTTTTCTAACTCCTCAATTATAGATTTCCATTTACTCTGTTGTCAACCCATTAGTTATTCAGCCTCAGCAATTAGTCTGTAGCCTAATTATTATTATTATTTCTTGTCTTTCCATCAATGTGTTGCCCTACCTAGTAATTCCATTCCAATTTGTCCCAGAACTGGAGCAATGATGTAACTTCCAATATTTGACTGTTCATTTGGGACTGCACCCAGCTTCTTACAGTCCTTTTCCCTGGAGCTGAAGCAGTCTCTTCTAAATCAAAGATTATTCTGTCTACAGGTAGATCTTCCCAAGTAACGACCGAAGCTGTCCTAACTCCTTTATAGCAGCTATCCAATTGGATGAGCTCCATCTGTTATAGGAAAATTCTGAACGTAGGATTATATTAGTCTAGAACAGAACTCACGCTAGGTATTTTAAGCTAAAGGGGCGTAAAAACATAATTAGAGAGACTAGAGGAGCAGGGAACAAGGAGACAGCTCTAGAACTAGTACAAGAACACACAGGCGCAATGTGGGGATCAGGAAGCCACTGCAATCCTGAGTCTGGCCTCTGCAAATGTCTCTCAACACTTAACCTCATTGGTCTTTGTTGGTATCAGAATCAGCATCAAGAAGGAAGCCTTTACCTTCCAGACCTTCTGAAGGTACATCTAATTGTTATTGTTGTTGCTAGTGCCAATGAGTTTCCTCTGACTCATGGTAATCTTATGTGCAACAAAAGGAAACATTGCCCATGATAGTTGGCACGTTTGTGCCGATGTTCTGGCTATTGTGTCAATCCATCTCATGAACGGTTTCTCTAGTTTTCTCTGATGTCCTCCTTTATCTTTTATAGTAGTTGGTCTGTCCTGATGACGTGTCCAAAGTAGATGAGTCAAAGTCTCCCCATCCTAGCTTCCCAGGAGCATTCTGGTTGTATTTCTTCGAAGACTGATATCTTCGTTCTTCTGACAGTCCACAGCGATATTCTTTGCCAACACCACAATTCAAATGCATCAATTCTTTTGTTTTCCTTTTTGATAATCCATCTTTTGCATGCTTATGAGGCAACTGAAAAGACCATGGCTTACTTATTCAATCTGTATACTGAAGAGATAATATGAGAAGATGTACTATATGAAGAAGAACACAGCATCAGGATTAGAGAAAGATTCATTAACAACCTGCAGTATGCAGATGACACAACCTTTCTTGCTAAAAATGAAGATGACTTGAAACACTGTTAAAGTTAGAGACAGCAGCCTTCAGTATGGATTATGCTGTAATGCGAAAAAAATTAAAATCTTCACAAGTTGACCAATAAACAACATCATGATAAATGGAGAAAAAATTGAAGCTGTCAATTATTTCAGACTACTTGGATCCACTGTCAATGTCCATGGAAGCAGCAGTCAAGAAATCCAATGATGTATTGCACTGGGTAAATCTGCTGCAAAAGACCTCTTTAAAATGGGTAGAAAACCAAAGATGTCACTTTGATGACTAAGATGTACCTGACCCAAGCCATGGTCTTTTCAACCAACATCTAATTCAGGAGACCTAATTCCTCTCCAGAACCCTGGCTGAGTCTAAGAAATGCAGATTTTAATTTCCAGGCTCTGTCTTATAGGGAGGAACACAGAAAGGAGGTTAGAATGGATACTGAGTGCCAATCAACACTATCCAGCCCAAGGAATGAAAATATTGCCTCATCCTTTCTCTCCCTCTCCCCACCCACAGTGCAATGGGGATAAAATTTGTCCTCCCTTGAACCATACTCTGCCAGAAAGCCAGGCCCCCTGCACCCTCCTCAAACCTGCAGTCCTACTTAGTCCTCTTTGCTGCTCATTCACTGTTTCCCAGGGTCTCATAATGTTTCATATCTGAGTCAAGTCAAATGTCTCCCATGATATTTCACAGAGACACCAGCTTTGTGTCAGGAATTCAGATTTCCTAGACAGTGGAAGGAGCCCTGGTGGCATAGTGGTTAAGAGCTTGGCTGCTAACCAAAAGGTTGGCAGTTCGAATCCACCAGACACTCCTTGGAACCCCTATCGGGCAGTTCTACTCTGTACTATAGGGTCACTATGAGTCAGAATTGACTTGATGGCAACTGGTTTGGTTTGGTTTGGTTTAGACAGTAGGACAGTATCTTCCCTTTCTGATAGCATTCGCTTATTTCTCTTCTATTAACAAACAATCAAAAAAAAAAAAAAAAAGTGACAAACTTTACATGTCCCTCTTCTCTCACTCCATGATCCTCCATTTAATTCTGAATGTCTGATACACAGTTGAAGGGCGCACAAAAAGACACTCAAGAGTGCACTGCATGGTGAATGAATTCATTAAGCCTGCCATATTATTATTTTCTCAGTTGTATATGCATGTACCCCTAGGTGTTGTCCAGATGCCTTTACCAAATTGTTCTTTTTGCAATGTGCTTCATACTGTTCATGTGCATATACAAGTACAAGAGTTTCTGCTCTCTGCCTCAAAAATTCCTCAATGAACTTGCTTGTCTAGACAAGCTTGAGGGAATTATTCACAAAGTACAAATACATGAAGCTTGAGTATGCTTTAAATTCTTTTTTACATCTTATATTCTTTGTAGTTCATGCATATCTCTTTACTTAAAAATGACACTTTGTATATTTGAGTGTGTGTCTTGTTTAAGCAAATCTTCTGCACTTCAGTTGAGAACAGTAACACAATTGCATGTAAATATGGGGGCAAGGCATGAACGAGAAAAACAGTGGCTAAAAAATGTCTAGAATGATGTTCCTTATGTATTATTAATGTGAATGAATTATCTAAGGACTATATTCACACAGGAGCCCTGGTGGCACAGTGGTTAAGAGCTTGGCTGCTAAGCAAAAGGTTGGCAGTTCGAAGCAACTCCTTGGAAGCCCTATGGGGCAGTTCTACTCTGTCCTCTAGGGTTGCTATGAGTCAGAATTGACTCGAGGGCAACAAGTATATTCACACACATACACCCTACCGGGGAGAAGGATCTACTTAAGCAAAGGCTGTGAAATATCAGGTGTTTCTTTTACTTAAACCCTAAAGTAGCTTTAAGTGCAGATCATAAGCTGAAATGCCTGTAGAGAACAGAAGAGTGACCTAAATGATTGAAGTTGATCAAGTGACCAATGAAATATCAGTTGACACTTAGCTTCAACACGGAGGATTAGTAGAGAATGACTGTGGTTTTCCAGAGTGCTCGGATTTGGTCTAAAGGATTCAACTTTACTCAGGAAAGCAAGTCCACTCTGGCCAGAACTTTCAATTTTTCAAGAGAAGCCAAAATTGTAAATTTCTACATGAAACGTCCTAATTTCTAAATATTGTCAGTTAATACAATTGTAAACAACACTGTAGGCTAGCACACTTGTATGGGAGCTGGATTTGGCCTAGGAATACCAGGTTTGACTTCTTCCTTAAGTTACTCTGGAGATTAGGAAACTCTGAGATGGGGAAGCCTCATATCTATGAAGAGCTATTAATTGAGGAGCTGCATCGAGGTTCTGGGGTGCAAATAATTAAGGTAGTTGGCTGCTAATCGAAAGGTTGGAGGTTAGAGTCCACCAGAGAAGCACCTCAGAAGAAAGGCCTGCAAATCTACTTCTGAAAAATCAGTCACTGAAAACCTTATGTTTCACTCCGACACAGATGAGGTCGTCATGAGTTGGAGCTGACTAGACAGCAACTTGTTGGTTGGTTGGTTTATCTGGGGGCTACTCTGTTCCACTGACATTCTCTGGCTAACTCCCTCAAGTTTTCCTTAAGGTCACTCCCTCCAGGAAGCCTCCTCTAACCAACCCTCTCCAGACTAAGTGAGATGTTCCATTGTGCTCCTTAAACAACCTTGACTTGCATTATCGAAACCTTTATTAAAGTTATTGTTTAATTATCCATCTTCCTACCCTGAATATAAGTTTAGTATGCAGGGCCATGGTTTATCTTGTGCATCATTTTATTCTGAATTCCTAGAAAGAGGCTGGCATATAAACCATTTGCTGTGGAGTCAGTTCTGACTCATGGCGACCTCGTGTGTGTCAGAGTAGAACTGTGCTCCATAGGATTTTCAATGGCTGATTTTTTGGAAGTAGATAGCCAGGCCTTTCTTCCAAGGTACTCTGGGTGGACTTGAACCAACCACCTTTTAGTTAGCAGCTGAGCACATTAACCATTTGTATGCCTAGAAACTCCAGTTGGCATATAGTAAATGCATAATGAATATTTGATAGATAAATAAATATGTACATAAATTATGGATATTAATGGATATTATAGATAAACATGGAGATTAAAATGCATTATGAATAAAATACACGTATTAATAGTTACCTTGTTCTACTGATAAAAGTATGCTGAGCATAAAATACAGAATAGCAAGATTACTGTACACAAGGAAAGAAAAATTAACATTTAATAAAATAAGTTTCAAGCTTGAATGATCAAAATTGTTATACGTATTTGAATGTATAATCAGGTTATAAAATTATTTGAGGAATATTCACTGTAATTTAGCTTTGAATTGTACATTTGTGGAATTGTCAGGACAATTCGTTTACTTGGCCTCATCAGTCAGTTTATTTCCGAATTTGAGTAATTTTTTTCCTGCTGAATTGAGTGTCCATTTGAAGTCATTGGCCAAATTGGTACCAAAATGTCTTGGAGACAGGTCTGGATCTTTCCTCTTCCTCGAAAGTGCGAAGTGAACCTGTCTCAGTCCATATCCATATGCACGTGACATGAGTTAGCACTGAGGTGGCTCTCGGGTTCATTTCACAGGACTCATTTATGCAGCAAATCATTACAGTAAGCATTTGCAAATACTTATACACAGGATTTTATTGTCACTGTTGGACCACTCAGCTGACCTCATTTGTCTGTCCTATACTTATTTTTACAATGCCTCCAATAGGCCCAGTTGTACCAAAGATTGCACATATTGTTTTGGAGAAAACAGTTTTGAAATCACTGTGACAGCTTCCTGCAAGTCCCAAAATCAAATTAATTGGAAAAAAAAAAAATTGTTGACCATTAGTCACTTCCCTTATGGGTTAGGATCTAAAACACTAAATCAAATCAAAACGAGCTACTTCATTTGTTCCCTGGTGATTTTATGCCTTAGGTAAAAGGAAAAAGTGATAACAGGTTACTAAAACTCTTGCAAATTTCACAAAACAAGCGCAATTAAATCATATGGTTCATGATCCCAGATGATCCTAATATCATTTAATAATAAATCATCTTGATATAGAAAAGACTTAAAGTATAAATACATTTAGTTGGCTAGGGAAATGATAAAACCAGGCCAACTAGTTTCAAACTGTTATGAAAATCTAGGTATGTAGGCCCAAATCTGAATCTTTAGAGAAGAAAGAAAAATTGTCCACATTGTTGCTTCAAATGGTTTATTAGCTGCTGTTACGAGCAGCAATGTTGACTGCAATAATTATTTAGGGCTTCAGTTTCTGCTCTCAAATGCTGTCTGAAAAAAAAAAAAAAAATGTGTCCCTAACTTCAGTAAGCTGAACATTTTACCCAGTTAAACAATTGATACAGATTGTTTCACAATGAACTCTGCTGCCACAATTGGCAATAACTGAGAAAATGGTATATTGTGGTCACTTTTGGCAACCTTGAATAAATCTGGCTTTGAAGTCCTCTTCCAAGGAAAACCTCTGGAGCCAAATACATGACACGTCTGGCCCAAAAAAAAAAAAAAAAAAAAAAAATTGTGGAAAACAAAATCAGAAACAATTGTTTTTTCACTCATAACACTAGCCAGTACTACAACTTTGTTCCTGAATTGAAATTACTAGTATTCCGAGCCATTATAACAGGCTATGAAAGTCTTAAATTAAATAGATAATTGATGTATTTAGTGCTGAGTGGATTCTATTATTCAGTGCCTTAAGCTGCCAACTGGGACGTGGGGCAGCTCATCTGATAATTTTCGTTATCTCCATTGAGTCTCATGAATATTAGGGGTTGGAGCAAGTGGAACACTCTGGCCTATTTACAGTTAATTTTTTTTTTTTTTAAAGCTTCACTTCTAGGAATCGTTTCCCAGGAACTTCGTGTAGCTTATCAACTATTGCTAGAAAGGTACTGAAAATTAGAAATAAAATGGCTAAAATATTTTTTTAAATAAGTGACCCTTTATGCAATAAGCTGTGTACTAAAATTATCCAATAGAACATGTTGTATCCCTTTATTTAAATAATATAACCCAAACCAAAATAACTCATTGCTGTCAAGTCGATTCTGACTCATAGAGACCCTATGGGACAGAGTACAACTGCCCCATATGGTTTCCAAGGAGTAGCTGGTGGATTCAAACTGCCCACCTTTTTGGTTAGCAGCCCAGTTCTTAAGCACTTTGCCACAAGGACTGCAATGTAAATCCTTTATGTAGTACATACAGCTCACCAGATAAATCAAGGAAGAACAGAATAAATCTGTTTTATGATACTTTTGAGTTATGTCAAATGGACAAAAGCAAGGATGACTACATAATTTATTGTCTAAACTGGTTCAATTTTAGAGCGTAATGCATGTTATTAATAATCACCCCCATAAAATTACATAAACTGGGACTATTCCAGGGGAATGGGAACAGTCTTGGGAAAACTGGAACTTTCTTCCAAAGAATGTATAGATGGACAATTTTCCCCTTTGCCATTCCTTATTGATAATGCATGCTACACGTCTTATTACAGCACACACTTAGAATGGTTTTTCAAGTTATATTGATGATCCCGTTCTATTTAGTTTGGCCCTTGTAATAAAAATCAAGCATTAATAGGTGGCTGGTGGGGATTTGGGTTACAGACTGTGATGGTGCAAAGGCTAGTATTCCATTCAGCAATCATGCACTCAAATTCATTCTGAGCTGCAACAGAGTGTAATGAACGGAGCTAACTAACTGTTCATTCTAACAGTCCTTAACCACTTTACATGATATTTTATGATTCCGCTTCTTTAAACACAGCTTCTTATGCTAACCTCAAAATCTAAAAGAATACACAGCGAGAGATGTGGATCATGTACTGAGTAAGAATCAGAAAGTCTATGAGATTTGTTTTTCTTTTCTCAAAGCTCTGTTACCACAGCATAGATCTGTGTACAAAGACTTCCACTAGGTCCTGAACACCGAACATCAGTGAGTCATTATGAGTAATACTAGGTGGTGTTTATGCTTTGGCCTCTTTGCTGTATCATGTAGCCTGGCAGAAACCAGGGCAATTGAGTAATTGCTATAATGCACTCTCTTTTGTTCAAATCTGTACTGACTCTGCTGCTTGGCACTTCAGTTTGCATGCCAGCATCCTTTCACGTCAAGCTTGGTGATTACTCTAGGTCTCTGAGCTACACGCATAATTATCTCCTAAGCAGTCCTTGGGGACTCTGGAGAGGAAGGTGGAGGGAAGAATACTAGATGGAGGATTAAGAACATCATTAGCCATAGGAGAGATGCAAATCAAAGCCACTATGAGACACATTTCACCTCCACTAGGATGGCTAAAGAAAAACAAAACAGAAGGAAAAGAACAAATGTTGGCGAGGGTGTGGGGAAATTGGAATCCTTACCCGTTGCTGTGGGAATGCAAACTGGAGCAGCTGTTGTGGAAAATGGTATGGTGGTTTCTCAAATAACTACATAGAACTACCATACCCACCCACTGCCATCAAGTCAATTCCAACTCACAGAGACCCTATAGGACAGAGTAGAACTGCCCCATAGGGTTTCTAGGGCTCTAAATCTTTATGGAACTGGACTGCCACATCTTTCCCCCATGGAGTGGTTGGTGAGTTTGTACCACTGACCTTTTGGTTCGCAGCCAAGCACTTTAACCACTGTACCACCGTAACCACCATATGACCCAGAAATTCCACTCCTAGATTTATACCCAAAAGACTTGAAAGCAGAGACTTAAACAGAGACTTGTACACCAATTTTCATTGCAGCACTATTCACAATAGCCAGAAGGTAGAAACAACCTAAATGTCCATCAACAGATGGGTGGATAAACAAAATGTGGTACAATAGAATACTACTCAGCCAGTAGGAGAAACGAAGTCTTGATACATGCTACAATATAAATGGAGCTTGAAGCACATTACACTGAGTGAAATGAGTCAATCACAAAAGGACAAATACTGTCTGACCTCATTTTTATAAAAAGACAAGAAAAAGCAAATGTATAGAGACCAAAGTTTATTAGTGGTTATCAGGGGTGAGAGGGAGGGGGATGGGGGGTTAACAGTGATGGAAAAATCTCATTGATTAAGATTAGGGTTGCACAGTCAATTACTGTAATTGATGTCAATAAGCTGTACACTAGTAAAAAGTTGAATTGACAAAAGTGTGATATATATATTCAGAACAACAACAAAAATAAATAAAGAGCAGCTGCTATTACTTACATACAGTCTAAAACCTCATGGGATTTGGTTCCTTGGTTTGATGGTTTAGGGTCATGGTTTCACAGGATTTCCCAGTTAATTGGCCTAATATTATGTTTTCAGTGCCTCTCTTCTACCTCCTGGTTCGTTGCATTGTGCCTAGGGTCTTTAAAGCTTGCAAGCAGCCATCCAAGTCATGACAATTGGTCTCTATTTGCCTGGAGCAACAGAGGAATAAGGAGATCCAGACTAGAAGGCAGATATGGAATGTGTGGCTAATTGCCTCCACATATAAGTGCCTCCTTTGCCATGAGACCAGAAGAACTGGATGGTGCCCGGCTACCATTACTGAACATTTTGATCAAAGATTCTATAGAAGAATCTTGATCATAAGGGAAGAAAATACAGAGCAAAATTTCAATTTCTCATGGACTCCATACTTTCTGGAGCCATAGGAGATGTATGAACCCCTGAAACTAATACCCTGAGATAACCTTTAAAATTTAAACCAAAAATATCCTCTAAAGTCTTCTTAAAACCAAATGGTAGTTTAGCTAAACTACTAAAAAACATCTCCCTTGAGTATTATGCCCTTTAAAAACTGTATGGGATCAAGGTAACAACAGCAACTCAAAAAGTTAGATAGGAATCTTAGGGGGCAGTGAGTTTATGTTAATGTGGGAGGAACAACTCAAAAAAAAATGAAAGTGAGAATGGTTACACAACTTGAAGAAAGTAATCAATGTCACTGAATTGTACATGTAGAAACCATTGAATTCGTTGATGTTTTGCCGTGTATATTTTCAACAACAACAACAACAACAAACATTTGGTGATATAAGTAGGAGTAAGGAAGTGAGTTAGAGGATGTCCATTTCAAATTTCTTAAATTTTAGGGGTCTGAAATTTAAACCTCAAGGTTAATCAGAGTTACAGGCAAACATTAAAAGAGTAAATAGGTAGGGGGCGGGGCCAAGATGGTGGAGTAATCAGCTGCTTCTGGTGGTCCCTATTACGACAAAGACCAGAGAAAACAAGTGAATTGATTATATATGACAATCTAGGAGCCCTGAACATCAAAGGCAAAGTTGAGGAAATGGACTGAGTGGCAGGGGGAGGGAGAGACAGTTTGGAAGCAGCGAGGAGTTGCCAGACCTGACCTGTTGAGAGCCTGAGCCCTTCAGGCTGCATCAGCCCATGGTGCATGGTGAGGTACACAAGCATCAGTGCCCGGGAGGCATTTTCCACACCAGGAGAGACCCAGTGGAAGAGAGTCTACTTGGCAATCCAGAACCAGTGAGAAGCAGCCCTTGATTGGAAAAAGATAAGTACTTGTGTCTGGCCTACTACATGGATCAAAAACACCCCCCTTTTGAAAAAAAACTCCCATTTACCTCCCTACTCCCTGCTCTGTGCTGGGTCCAGGACTGGCTTCAGCAATTGCTGAGTCCCCTGGGCTGGAAGTAGGACCCGTGATGCACCCTGAGCCATTCTCCTGCCCTTGGAGAGTGAACAAATTAACAAATACGGGAAAAAATGCTGGCTCCCCTAACCTGGAACTCAGGATAGGCACAGCTCCTTTGCCTAGGCACAGTCATAAAGGATCCACAGGCTTTGAGTGCCTTTTCCCCTGCATAGACTTGTGTGGGCCCATTTCATCAGCATAGTTCTTCATTACCACAGTACAAGTTATATGCCTGAAGTCTACTTCAACTGTTTCAGCTGTGAAGTGGCAGGTTCCTGACATTTGACACTGCTCTGACTATTAAGCAGGGTCTTTACCTTCCCATGTCAGGGGCCTGAGGACTGGTGGCTCCATCCACTCCACCTAGCCACCTGCAATGGGCCCAAGAATAAGTGATGCCCACCCCCATAATCCATACAGCCAACAGCACTGGCTGCTCATAGTCCCAGTGCAAAACCATCCACCTAAGTTCCCTAGCGAACAACAGGGACACACTTTCCTCCTGGGTACTTGGGGGCAGCCATTGGCCCCCTGCCTTGCTCAGCATGTGACCGTCTGCTGCAGCTGGATGTCTGTGCCTACACCAAACACATTGCTGTCTAGGACTGTAGATGAGAGCCTGCACCTCACACTTGGTGGCCGACTACCTGGAAGCCAGAGCTGAATCCATACAGCAGGAGTAGGTGGACTCCTGGGCTCACAAACTGGAGGTCTGGCCACCTGGTGGCAGGAAGTCGGAGCTTTAGGGGTGCGAGTGATTGGACTAGCTCACACGAGCAGCCTATTTGGGCATATCAAAACAAAACAAGAATCTAGGACACAGTAAGCAAACATAAAATAAATGTAATAACTTAATGATGGCTCAGAGACAACAGTCAATATCAAATCACATAAAGAGACAGACCACGATGGCTTCAGCAAGCTCCGAAAATAAAGAATCAAGGAATTTTCTGGAGGAAGAGAAATTCTTGGAATTGCAAGAGACAGAATAAAAAAGATTAATTTACAGAACTCTTCAAGAAATCAGGAAGGAAATTATGCAAAATGCAGAACATGCAACAGAGGAACTTAAAAAGATTAGACAAATTTAATGGGCTACAAGAATCCATAGAGAGAGAGCAATCAGAAATCCAGAAGATTAACAATAAAATTTCAGAATTAGACAACTCAATAGAAAGTCATAGGAGCAGAATTGAGGCAATGGAAGTCAGAAT
>NW_004444265.1:694250-705341 GCF_000243295.1 Trichechus manatus latirostris
AGAAGAGTTAATACCACAACTACTAAAGGTATTTCAGAGCATAGAAAAGGATGGAATACTCCCAAACTCATTCTATGAAGCCAGCATAACCCTGATACCAGAACCAGGTAAAGACATCACAAAAAAGAAAATTATAGACCAATGTCCCTCATGAACATTGACGCAAAAATCCTCAACAAAATTCTAGCCAATAGAATTCAGCAACATGTCAAAAAAATAATTCACCGTGATCAAGTGGGACTTATGCCAGGTATGCAGGGGTGGGTTCAACATTAGAAAAACCATCAGTGTAATCCATCACATTAATAAAACTAAACACAAGAACCACATGATCTTATCAATTGATGCAGAAAAAGGCATTTGACGAAATTCAACACCAATTCATGATAAAAATTCTCAACAAAATAGGAATAGAAGGGAAATTCCTAAGTATAATTAAGGGCATTTATACAAAGCCAACAGCCAACATCATCCTAAATGGAGAGACTTTGCAAGCATTCCGCTGAGAACGGGAACCAAACACAGATGCTCTTTATCATCACTCTTATTCGACCTTATGCTGGAGGTCCTAGTCAGAGCACTTAGGCTACAAAAAGAAATAAAGGGCATCCAAATTGGTCAGGAAGAAGTCAAAGTATCTCTATTTGCTGATGATATGATCTTATACACAGAAAACCCCAAAGAATCCACAAGAAAACTACTGGAACTAATAGATTTCAGCAAAGTATCAGGATACAAGATAGACATACAAAAATCACTTAGATTCCTCTACACCAACAAAGACAACTTCTAAGAGGAAATCACCAAATCAATACCATTTACAATAGCTCCCAAGAAGATAAAATACTTAGGAATAAATCTAACCAGAGACGTAAAAGATCTATACAATGAAAACTACAAGACACTGCTGCAAGAAACCAAAAGAGACCTGCATAAGTGGAAAAACATACCTTGCTTACAGATAGGAAGACTCAACATTGTGAAAATGTCAATTCTACCCAAAGCGATCTACAGATACCATGCAATCCCAATCCAAATTCCAACGACATTTTTTAATGAGATAGAGAAACAAATCAACAACTTCATATGGAAAGGGAAGAGGCCCTGGATAAGTAAAGCGTTACTGAAGAAGAAGAAGAAAGTGGGAGGCCTCTTGTTATCTGATTTTAGAACCTATTATACCATCACAGTAGTCAAAACAGTCTGGTACTGGTACAACAACAGATATCTAGACCAATGGAACAGAATTGAGATTCGACACATAAATTTATCCAGCAATGAGCAGCTGATATTTGACAAAGACCTAAAGTCCATTAATTGGGGAAAAGACAGTCTCTTTAATAAATGGTGCTGGCATAACTGGATATCCATCTGCAAAATACTGAAAGAAGACCCAAAGCTCACACCATGCACAAAAACTAACTCAGAATGGATCAAGGACCTAAATATAAAATCAAAAATGATAAAGATCATGGAAGAAAAAATAGGGACAATGCTAGGAGCCCTAATACATGGCATAAACAGAATATGAACCATATATGACAATGCACAAGCACCAGAAGACAGTCTAGATAGCTGGGAGCTCCTAAAAATCAAACACTTATGCTCATCAAAAGGCTTCATGAAAAGAGTCAAAAGACAACCTACAGACTGGGAAAAAATTTTTGGCTACAACAAATCCAATCCGCATCTAAACTCTAAAATCTATAAGATTCTGCAAAACCTCAACAATGAAAAGACAAATAATCCAATTAAAAAATGGGCAAAAGATATGAATAGGCACTTCACCAAAGAAGACATTCAGGTGGCTAACAGACACATGAAGAAATGCTCACAATCATTAGCCATTAGAGAAATGCAGATCAAAATTACAACGAGATACTATCTCACGCCAATAAGGCTAGCATTAATCCAAAAAACACAAAATAATAAATTTTGGACAGGTTGTGGAAAGACTGGAACACTTATACACTGCTGGTGGGAATGTAAAATGGTACAACCACTTTGGAAATTGATTTGTCTCTTCCTTAAAAAGCTAGAAATAGAAGTACCATATGATCCAGCAATCTCGCTCCTTGGAATATATCCTAGAGAGATAAGAGCCATCACACAAATAGATATATGCACACCCATGTTCATCGCAGCACTGTTCACACTAGCAAAAAGTTGGAAACAACCTAGGTGCCCATCAACGGGCATATGGATAAACAAATTATGGTATATTGACATAATGGAATACTACCCAATGATAAAGAACTATGATGAATCCGTGAAACATCTTATAACGTGGAGGAATCTGGAAGGCATTATGCTGAGTGAATTCAGTCAGTCACAAAAGGACAAATATTATATAAGACCACTATTATAAGAACTCAAGAAAAGGTTTAAACACAGAAGAAAATATTCTTTGATGGTTACTAGGGTGGGGAGGGAGGGAGAGGGTTATTCACTAACTAGATAGTAGACAGAAGTATCTTAGGTGAAGGGAAGGACAGCACACACTACGGGGAAAGTCAGTACAACTGGACTAAACCAAAGCTAAGAAGTTTCCTGAATACAACCAAACACTTCGAGGGACAGAGTAGCAGGGGTAGGGGCCTGGGGACCATGCTTTCAGGGGACATCTAGGTCAATTGGCATAACAAAGCTTGTTAAGAAAATGTTCTGCATCCTACTTTAGTGAGTGGCGTCAGGGGTCTTAAAAGCTTGCAAGCGGCCATCTAAGATACATCAATTGGTCCCAACCACCTGGAGTAAAGGAGAATGAAGAACACCAAAGACAAATAAAAGTAGTAGCCCAAGAGACAGAAAGGGCCACATAAACCAGAGACTTCATCAGCCTCAGACCAGAAGAACTAGATGGTGTCTGGCTACTACCAATGAACGTCCTGACAGGGAACACAACAGAGAGTCCCTGTTGGAGCGGGAGAAAAGTGCGGTGCAGAACTCAAATTCTAGTAAGAAGACCAGACTTCATGGTCTGATTGAGACTGGAGGATCCCTGGAAAGCATGGCCTCCAGACTCTCTGTCAACCCAGCACAAAGCCATTCTGGAGGCCAACTCTTCAGTCAAAGATTGGACTGGACTATGGGACATAAAATGATACTCATGAAGAGCGTGCTTCTTAGCTCAAGTAGGTGCATGAGACTAAATGGGTAGCTCCTGTCCGGAGGTGAGATGAGAAGGCAAAGAGGGTCAGGAGCTGGTTGAATGGACATGGGCAATCAGAGGTGAAAAGGAGGAATGTGCTGTCACAGTATAGGGAGAGCCATTAGGGTCACATAACAATGTATGTATAAATTTTTGAAGGAGAGACTAACTTGAATTGTAAACTTTCACTTAAAGTACAAGAATGAAATAAAATAAAAATAAAATTAAAAAAAGATTAAATAGGTCAATGTATCTCTACTTATGGCCTAGGGAAGCTTTGTCAAATATACAGAGATACCATATTACAGAAATTTAGGTATTGCTATATTTTAGCTCATTCATATTCATATTTGTTGATCGTCAACTCTTGGATTTGTTGCGTTCTTGAAGGAATATCTGATTTCTAGAGGTCTGCAAAGATAATTTTCCACTGACAATAATGAATAATTATACTCTTCTTAAAACATCTACAAGGAGTGTTGCTAGGCCTCTGAGACCACCTCACTACCTAAATACAAAGATAAAGAGCCTATGGCGGGTAAAGAAAATTGAATTCTGACATTTTTCCAGTCATGAGAATAATGTAATGAACTAAAACAGATAATTCTGACTTCAAATTAACTCAGCTAACTTAGTAGCAGGAGCCCTGGTGGCGCATTGGTTAAGCATTCAGCTGCTAACCAAAAGGTCAGCAGTTTGAATCTACCAGCCACTCCTTGGAAACCCTATGAGGCAGTTTTACTCTGTCCTATAGGGTCACTATGAATCAGAATTGACTTGACGGCAAGAGATTTAATTCATCAAGTGGTCATTAAAATGCACCAGAGATAAAGAAAAAAAAATACCTTAAATAGAAAAAATAAATAAATGATGAGATGTTAGGTCAGTATAATTTCATGATTATTGTAGAAACGTAAATAGAAATCATTTGTTTGTTTATATTTCTAGCTTATTTCAATAGTGTGTCATCTATTACCCGTTCTGTTTATAGAAAACATTGCGTTTGTAAAAACATGTTTGTAATGAAAAATAAAATCCATGAAAAAAGATTTCATTGCAAAATAAACTTGTGGATTCATTACCCTTGGCAGCCTTCTCTATAATAGCTTCGTGTTTCTCAGAGACAAAAATATGGTTAGGTCTTCTTTATTTTTCTTTTGACAAGCTGCTTAATGTGTTTATCTTCCAAGGCATTGAGCAAAAAGTCTGGGACCAATCAGCTTCTATTTTACTATTCTATTTTACTAGGGGGTAATTTATTGCTATGCTGTTACCTTTTTTCTCCTCCCTCCTCCCCCCACCCAGGAAAACAACTAAAAATAGGATTGTCTCTCAAACATTGACATATATGATCAAGCTAATGCAGTAATATGTGGACTCCTCATTCTAAAATAAATTACTGCAATCCAAAATACAGCCTATGTACACGAAAACAGAACAGGATCATGGGACTGTGGAGTGGCAGAGTAGACAGAGAGTTTTCACATTAGACTATACATTGCATCCATAAAGCCTTCTTTTCAGAAATGTATTTAGCTTTTTTATGAACTGGTAAATACAGTATGTAGAACACCCAGGGGATTTCCATATAGCCGCATTTATTCCCACATGTCTCTGGGAATCACAAATGGTTGTCTTCCTCTGAAATGGATTAGGACAAATTACATTAGGACATGATTGTGAATCTGATTAAGGTGGAACCAGAGTCAGGTTTTTTTACCCCTTTGGGATGACCATGTTTTCATATAAAAACCAGAGGATGGAAAGCCTTTGGCAAGATGTTTCAAAGACATGTTCTCATATGCACATAAAAAAGAATTTTCATGCTAATTCAAAAATTCATCCATATCTTTAATTTCTGTATCTAGCCAAGACAAACTTTGAAGCACCACCTACTCTAGTGTAGAGTACACTTCAGATACTGATTTGGGGTTTCAATGAAAGCTTGTAAAAAAGAAATTTCCATGCATAATTTCTTCCAGGAGAGGGAAGCCTGGTTGAAAGAATTTTCTGTTGACTAAAAATCTTTAAGAAAGAAAGAAAAATGACTTCATACATGGTGGTAAGACTTTACAGCAATTAAACCTCTTTACACTATTTTCTGAAATAAAGGGTCAGCCATTAGGCACTGCATATAATTTCTATTACAAAACTAAGACACGGGACTAATATTTTGCATTGACTAGAACTTAGAGGATGGAGAGTAAGGAGAGACTTTTGATAAGAAGAAAATATGAAATCATAGAAATGATCAATTTTCTGGAAGTTCTACCTTAAAGAATTGAAACTAAAGCGAGCTATTTTTAAGTTGTTGATAACAAAGTTTTTATACACACACACATATTTCTGTGATTCTTAGTCTTCTCATTTTGGGAACACTAGATAGATGATTTTCTCACTTTGCTCCATATTAGTATCACCTGGGAAGATTTTTAACATCCCCCTTGCCAGTCCACACTCTGCACCAATTCATCAGAATCTCTAAGAAGGGAATATGGCACCAACATTAACAAAATATGCAGGTGATTCCAATGTGCAGCTATGCTTTGGAACCAGTCTTCTGAGACCTCATCACTATCCAGCAACTGGAGAGTTAACTCTTAGCACTGTAAGATCCTCCAAGACATAGTTCCCTTGCTATAGTCAGTGTTTATTCTGATTGGAAGATAACCATGCCATGCAGGTTATTAAATACAGTTTTACTATCATCCCTAGAATAATGTCCATAAGGATACTCTATATGTGCAATGATCTCTGGCCAATCTGAAGGCCACAGAGCTATGGATTTTCCTGGTTCTTACTGTTGGACGGCATTTCTTTAAAGACACCCATATGTCTTTAAAGATATCATGAATCCCAGCCACTTTGGCTAGAATCTTGAAACTCTGTCTTTCTCTTTCTTATAAGCTCCAGTTTCCTCTGAGAGCTGGGTCCCACCTTGTACACTAGTGACCATTGGTTATATCCCTGTTCTCTAGCCGTTTTATCAACTAGAGAGAAGGCATTGCTGCCCATCTTGACTTTCAAAATTTTCAAGCATCTACACTTTTCTTTTGTACACAAACCATTTGATTGAAACTCCTTAGGTATTTATAGTGGTCCAAAGAGAGCTGCAGAGCTGCTGCATGGTTGGACTGGTTGTATCCTGCACAACTCTAGGGACATCACCCCTATCTATATCATTGTAATTTTCTCTATGGTGTTCAGCAATCTTTTGCATGTTATTTGGATACTGCATGTTGGACTGACTGTTCCTCCCTGTGCAGCAGACCCTAGAGGACAGTCACTTTCTTCAATCCCATCCTATCCTGGCTTCATCTTCTTCCTCCATGGCTCCATTGCTGAGGTTTCAGATGGCTTCATGACCAACACCTCCTAAGTTTAGGTAACATTGAAAAACTAAAATGCTCATTTTGGATAAGAATTTGCAACATTTTCCTTCAGAGTTTTCCTAGAGTACAGGTGGTAGATAAGACAAATAAACTTATAACTTGAATTATGTATAATAACTATGAGATTCCTAAATACACCAGCAAAATATATACCTTATCAAAATGAAGTCACTAAGAAAAGAAAATACTTTGAAATATTTTTTTCTTAATGACCTCTGGCTGCTCACCTGGTCACCCAAATGTTTGAAGGTAGAAAATTCTTCACTAAGATTTGCTTGTAATATCAAATTTTAGTTACTTGGTGTATAGAGTCTCTACTAACCCTACTTAAAATAACAGGTCAGAGAACAGATTAGTACCATTCTGCTATGAGCTAACATTGTAATTCATTGTATTGTTTCCTTCATCGACAAAGTCTTGCTATGAGAAAAGGAAAAGTTAGCTGAACTAAACAGTTTATTGATGTACATTCTAGCCTAAGTTTCTTATTTTACTGAAGACTACTAACGAAGAGTTCAAAGACAAGTAGTAAATCAGTGACCATATCTGGAGGTCCTCACCACCTTGATAGGCCACTACTATTTCATTAAAAAAAGAGAAAG
The DNA here is from genome assembly GCF_000243295.1 of Trichechus manatus latirostris. Taxonomy (NCBI): domain Eukaryota; kingdom Metazoa; phylum Chordata; class Mammalia; order Sirenia; family Trichechidae; genus Trichechus; species Trichechus manatus. The sequence goes on from NW_004444265.1 coordinate 701,396, forward strand.
AAAGAGATTGCTCATTTGTTTATTCATTCATTCTACAAATCCATGAAGACTTCTTATATACTAGGCACTGTCAAGGATACCCAGATAGGTAAAATATAATCTCTGCCTGGAAGAAATTTCAATTAAGTTCTAACTTGGTCATATGAATCTTGGCAGTAAACCACCCTATTTATAATAAGAGGAAACATTAATAAATTCAAAGATAGGAAGAGACTGTGGCACAAATTAGTTGAAAATAGATATTTTATTTTAATATGGAAATTTTTAATGCATTTAATTTTACAAATGAAAATGTTAACCCTTTAAAGCAATCCAACTTATATCACATATTAATGGCTAAAATTTACATATAGCAGGCACATTGCTTCCCATTGTTATGACGATAATTTGATATTTTTTTTATGTTCAGTCAGCTGACATACAATTCAATAATCGTTTATATTAAATAAATATATGTAGATTTTAGAAACCATTCAAATTGCTTAAATTGTTTTTCCTTCTCTTTATCTTAGTCTGTCATAACCACATAAGGGGATATATACAAATATATCTATATATCTCTATCTCTGTATCTATCTATCTAGAGCTCCATATACACCCATCTGTGGTATAAATAAATTACATGTATTAATTCTTTTACTCTTCGAGGCATATCTATGTCTAGGTACCATTACCAGTATCAAGTGCTGTCAGGTTGACTCTGACTCATGGCGACCCCATGTGTGTCAGAGTAAACTGTGCTCCATAGGGTTTTCAGTGGCTGATTTTTCAGAAGTAGATTGCCATATCTTTCTTCTGAAGTGCCTGTGGGTGGATTCAAAACTCCAAACTTTCAGTTAGCAGCCAACCATGTTAACCGTTTGCACCATCCAGGGTCTCCAGGTACCATTACTATCCCCATTTTTCAGATGAAGAACTTGACCAAGGTTTTCAAAAGATGAAGCCAGAATGGTAAAATAAATTTAAAAATAATTATAGAAATATAATTCTCTTTAAGAGGTTACCTTCAGACAATTCAAATCAAACAACCTTCAGTGTTATCTCTGCTTAGTTCCTAATCTCAGGAAGGAAAAGCTGATTGCCTAGTTTGTCTCAGATATCACCCATTAGGCAGTAACTATGTCAATGAAAGTAAGATCTTACCTTTTTTTGCCTGCCCCAAATACCTTCTCTCTTTTTTTGGTAACACCATCTTAATTTTCCAATAAGGATCCAGCCTTCACAACTTTTCGTTCGTGTCCCTCAGCTCCTAGGGTGGACACTTAGTCTAGGCTTGGTGAATCAGTGTCAACCCCAGGAAATTTGCTGGAGATTTTAGGACAGCAAAGTTCTCTGTCAGCTGTGATTGTTCGTAGTCACACGCCAGTATGACCGGAGAGCGTGTCCAAGAAAACTGTCAAAACAGAAATGAAAAGAAAAAAACAGATTCCTACCAACACTTGAATCTGGCCAAGCCTGGATCTACAATACAATTTTCTTGCTGCCTCAGTCAGTTTGACTTTGGTTTCTGCTGTTACTGGAATCAAAATGGATGACTGTGGTAGACGTGGAGATGCACTACCCAAATTTCCCTTCAGAAAAGAACTTCCTGTCTATCTTTAGGGGTGGGGTCAGCAGGCATACTCCAGCTGACAGCTCCTTCAGTGTCTGCCTCAGTTTCAAAGAGCTGCCTTTCCCAAGCTCATGCCTGCCCAGGACAGCCCTAGTCTGGTGATAAATCAGGGCAGAAATTGACAAGCCTAGTCAACTGGCCCAATATGGGACATTCTGACAGGAATATGTGCTCCAGAGCTCCCTGGCCAGTTGGCTGACATGTCATACCTCCTTTTCTCATCTTCAACTCTTCAATTCTTCTATGCAGTCTTGCTCCCCTCTTACTTGACAGATGTTAATCCCAATCAAACATCTTCTACCCCAAACTCTGTCTCAGTGTTTGCTTCCAGAGAATCCAATCGCAACAATGAGTTACATAGAATTTGATGTAGCAACACATAAAATCAGGGTAAACTTTTAAGTTACAAATCAGCATACAGATCTGTAGTTATGAATGAGGTGAGGATGAAGACAAGAAGGTGATATGGACAAATAAAAATAGCTGTTGGATGATTTTTAAAGTTAGGTGATTATGTATGCAATAAATGCAACTTAAAAGAATGTGATGTTCTAAATTCTTCCACGATACTCTAAACAGTTGAGAATTTCCAAGGAACAACATACTTGTTTTCTTTATTTCAAAAATTAATATAATCTTTTCTGAAATTTAGAAAATGTAAAGGCAATAGTATTATTTTCTTTATAAATTCATCATTTATTTTCTGAATTTTTATGTCGGGATGTTCAATAGGGTATAAGATAAATTTAATGACTGAAAGCAAAGGATAGACTTTAAATAAGGTTAGTAGTGGGGGAGACCACCAGCCATCTGTCAGTTTGTCATACTTTGGTGGTTTGTGTTGCTATGATGCTGATTTTTCAAATATTGGGTAGATTTCAGCTGAGCAGGTTAAGAGCTGGGCTGTTAAGCAAAAGGTCAGCAGTTCAAATCCACCAGCAGCTCCTTGGATACCCTATGGGGAAGTTCTACTTTGTCCTATAGGATCACTATGAGTCAGAATCGACTAGAAGGCAATGAGTTTTTTTTTTGGGTTAGGAAGAAAGGCCTGGTGATCTACTTCCAATTAGCCAATGAGAACCGTATGGATCACAACATAAAATTGTCTGATATAGTGCTGGAAGATGAGCTCCCTAGATTGGATGGCACTCAAAATACACAGTAGCCACAAAAATCAACTCGAGCATGAAGGTGACACAGGACCAGGCAATCTTTCATTCTGTTATACATGAGATGCCATGAGTTCAAGCCGATCTTTGATGATTAATAACAACAATGAGGGGCAAACAGTAAGAACTTCAGGGAAGGATGAATCAAAGTAATAGGAAGAAAATTGAGGGAGGATATAGGCCAATGGAATTCTAGAAAGAGTTAATGGATTTTATTAAAGTTATAAAAATAGGTATTATAATAAAGTGGGTCAGATTTTATGGTTATTTTCCATTTAGTGCATTCAGAAGTTCCTCCTGTTGCTTTCTCAGAGCTTAATCCCAGAGTTTGACAGTCATGATAGAATAAAGATAAAAGAAGAGGATAGATGTGACTACTTCGTTTTTGTTTTTAAAGTGTGCATCCGAAGCAGCAAAATGGCGCTCTAGGCAGAAGCACCATGCTGTCCCTCCACAGCAAAGATCTGAAAAACTAAGCCAAACTGAGAAAACAACAATCCTGAAACCCTAAAACATCAAATGAAGAGATAAAGAACTCAGCCAAGCACCAAATGAAGTGAGAAAACTGACAGAGAACAGAGAGCGAGGAGAGATTCATGCAGAGGTCTCCTATCAGCTAACACAGCATGGTTCCGCCATCTTGGACTCCTATTAGAGACCAGCAAACAGGGGATACGAGAAAGCAGCTTCATGGAACTTCCAGCAGGAGACAAAACAACCAGTAATTTGCGAAATTCGCTTTCCCACCCCCCACCCTTCTTCACCCCCACTCGGCCTCCTCTGCTTCCTGTGGCCACAATCTCTTGTCTGGGAAGCACCAAGAATAATATATGTAATAATATATCCTGCAAAATCTCTTTCAAATATGATGGTGAAATTACGTCATTTCCAGATAAACAGAAATTGAGGGAATATGTAAAAGCCAAACCAAACTTACAAGAATTATTAAAGGGAGCTCTTCAATCTGAGAACAAACAACTTCAGCTCACAGGCAAAATCTAGGATGCAGGATAGTACCAACCAGATACCAATCTAGGAAATGACCTCTCGAGGACTAGCCAAAACCAAAAAGAAATACAGCAGGGAATCAGAGCAGTTAATCAGTAAATGACAACAACATCAAAACAATAAAAGAGGGAATAAACGGCATAGGTATAGAACCTTC
>NW_004444265.1:705441-706686 GCF_000243295.1 Trichechus manatus latirostris
GCCAGAGCAACCAGATATCAACCCAGATAGGGAAGTCACAAAAATAAAGCTAAAACATTGAAGATAGGGGCACAGAGATGTCAATATGTAAAAGATGACAACATTAAAACAAAAAAGAGGGACTAAAAAATGTAGATATAGATTTTTCATATGGAGAGGAAGTCAAGGTGATATAAAGAAATAAAAGGTGGTTTAAACTTAGAAAAATAGAGGTAAATATTAAGGAAACTAACAATCCTACACGTCAAAATAAAAAAATTAGAAAAATATAAATGCAGCAAATACAAAATCTACAACAACGAAAAGATGAAAAGAAAATACATAAAGAAAAATGACTCAGCACAGAAGATTAAGTGGAACAAAGAAACTGAACAACATACAGAAAAAGACATCAAAATGACAGCACTAAACTCATACCTATCAATAATTATGCTGAATGTAAATAGACTAAATGCATCAATAAAGAGACAGAGAGTGGCAGAATAGATTAAAAAACACGTTCCATTTATAGGCTGCCTACAAGAGACACACCTTAGACTTAAATACACAAACAAACCAAAACTCAAAGGATGGAAAAAAATATATCAGGCAAACAACACTCAAAAAAGAGCAGGAGTGGCAATATTAATCTCTGAAAAAATAGACTTTAAAGTAAAATCCATCACAAAAGGTAAGGAAGGACAATATATAATGATTAAAGGTCAATACACCAGGAGGACATAACTACAATAAATATTTACACACCCAATGACAAGTCTCCAAAATACATAAAAAAAAAAAAACTCTAACAACATTGAAAAGAGAGATAGCTCCACAATAGTAGTAGGAGACTTCAACACACCACTTTTGGTGAAGGACAGAACATCCAGAAAGAAGCTCAATAAAGACACGGAAAAGCTAAATGCTACAATCAACCAACTTGATCTCATAGACATACACCGAACACTGCACCCAACAGCAACCAAGTATACTGTCTTTTCCAACACACATGGAACATTATCCAGAATAGACCACATATTAGGCCATAAAGCAAGCTTTAACAGAATCCAAAGCATTGAAATATTACAAAGCATCTTTTCTGACCACAAAGCCATAAAAGTAGAAATCAATAACAAAAAAAGCAAAGAAAGAAAAATCAAACACATGGAAACTGAACAGCACCTTGCTCAAAAACTACTGGGTTATAGAAGAAATTAAGGATGGAATAAAGAAATTCATAGAATCAAATGAGAATGAAAACACATC
>NW_004444265.1:716871-718195 GCF_000243295.1 Trichechus manatus latirostris
GCTTCCTCAGAAAGCTAGAAATAGACATACCATACAATCCAGCAATCCCACTCCTAGGAATATATCCTAGAGAAATAAGAGTCATCACTCGAATAGACATATGCACACCTGTGTTCATGGCAGCATCGTTCACCATCGCCAACAGATGGAAACAACCTAGATGCCCATCAACAGATGAATGGATAAAGAAACTATGGTACATACACACAATGGAGTACTGTGCATCGAGAAAGAAGAACGATGAATCTGTAAAACATCTCATAACATGGATGAAACTGGAGGACATTATGCTAGTGAAATAAGTCAATCACAAAAAGACAAATATCATATGAGACCTCTATTGTAAAAGCCCATGAAAAAGTTCACACACAAAATGTAACAATGTTTGTTGGTTACCAGAGATGGGAGGGGTGGGGTGGGGAAATACTAAATAGGCAATAGATAAGTGGTATCTTGGGTGAAGGGTGAGACAGTACACATTACAGGGGAAACCAGCACAACTTGTACAAGAAAAGGTCATGGAAGCTCCAGAGACACATCCAAACTCCCTGAGGGACTGAATAGCTGGGCAGAGGGCTGTTGGAACCATGGTCTCGGGGAACATCTAGCTGAATTGGCATGACATAGTTTATAAAGACAATGTTCTGCATTCTACCTCGATGAGTAGCGTCTGGGGTCTTAAAAGCCTCTGAGCAGCCATCTAAGATACTCCACTGGTCTCTCCCCTTCGGGAGCAAGGGAGAATGAAGAGAACAGGATACCAGGAAAAGATTAGTCCAAAGGACTAATGGACCACAGCTACCAAGGCCTCCACCGGACTGAGTCCATTACAGCTAGATGGTGCCCGGCTACCAACACTGACTGCTCTGACTGGGATCACATCAGAGGGTTCTGGCCAGAGCTGGAGAAGGATGTAGAACAAAATTCTAACTCACCAAAAAAAGACCAGATTTACTGACCTAAAGGAGACTGGAGAAACCGTAAGAGTATGGCCCCCAGACACCCTTTTAGCTCAGTGGTGAAGTCATTTCCAAGGTTCACCATTCAGCTGGGGAGTGGACAGCCCCATCAAACCAAATGCGACTAATGAGGCACAGCAGTTCAGGGACAAGGGTCAGAAGGCAGAAGGGGACAGGAAAGCTAGGGATAGGGAACCCAAGGTTGAGTAAGGATAGAGTTGATGTGTTGTGAGGTTGTTAACCATTGTCATAGGGCAACATGTGTACTAACTGTTAAATGAGAAACAATTTTTGTTCTGTAAGCCTTCATTTAAAATGTGAATAGCAGCACAATTTGATGAGCGTAGTCGATGTCACTGAACTGT